>NC_089315.1:12371754-12671754 GCF_036669915.1 Pocillopora verrucosa | reverse complement strand
AGCAACTTCTCACGGAAGCGAACAGCTTTAAGTTCAAGTTCATTAAGTTCGAGTTGATAGTTCTAACTTTACAACACCATTTGCAGCTCTCTTTTGAACTCCTTCGTTTGACAATTGAACGGATCAAACCGATGAACGCGGAGTCAATTATTTCGAACCCGCCTTTAAAGTTAGAAAACTCATTTGAATTACAAATAATTTTCGAAATTCATTTGCGTATTTTCGCTCAGCCTTGCACGTGGAAAGAGCTTACGAACTACACTAAATTCGAGCGTCTATTTAACCTTCTATGGAGTCTAAAGACACGCTATTTCTATACTACCTTGGATATTGTCTGTTCTGTCCCGGTCGGCGAGTGTTTCGTATGTTGGATCAAGTTGTTCAGATACCTTAGTCACGATTTTTCTTCAGGTAAATAACCTATAGAAAGATATAGTTGTATAAAATACAGTGTTCGTCTTTCCCCAAACGTTTCCACAATATCGTAGTGGTCCTTACTTACTTAGTTTACTGAGTCAAATGTAACAAGGAAAAGCGTAAAGCACATGCACGGCGCAGTTTAAGATAAATCGTCTGTGGTAGCCGCCATGACAGTTCTACTTGAACGTGACTTTAGATGCAAGAATTTTTATGGAATTTAGAAGCAAGAAATTCGTTCTTTATGTAAGAATAACATCCAATTAGATGGGGTTTTATATTTGCAACGGATCAGCACATCTAAGCCCACAAATCTGGTAAACTAAAGACAAATTTGAGTTTGTAATGAAGCAATTCTATCGCTCTACATCTCTTGGTGGCAGACATTAGTATAAAAATTACCATGACAACAGTTTGTCAAATACCCATGTCTTGAAAATACCCATGTACCCATGTATCCTAAGATAGAAGACCAACAATCAAAGTTAGCTTAGCTATTCCCAATAACTACACTTTTTTTGATGTCTAGTGAGTGTTTACATTGAAATTTCCTGATGTTCAATAACATTAAAGGACATAAAACTTATAAGCAGAAATTGTGCCGGCCCGAGATGTTTTTTTTATCACAATGTGGACCATTGTTACAATTAAAAGGAAAAGCAATAACTAGCTTATCAAATTAAACTTTTCCTACATCTTTTTAAATACTTATGAGAAAAGTTATAAGGTTTAAGTATGCTTCGTGTTTGCCCAGGGGCTCATCCAAGATCTTGAATTCTTTCTTGTCTGAATCTACCCTGGCTTTACACAAAGATTATTACTTTTATTATCTCCAAATAGATGTAATACTGCCCTTGGCTTCGAGCAGAAAAATTTGCAGTGCTATTCAGGATGCTTAACTTTTGCAAAGCAATCATTATTCATGACTAAACTCATAAAAAAGGAGCTCTTTTAACAAAGACTAGGGGGGTCTTAAGGTAAGGTCCACGAAGCTTTGACCGTTGACGGTTAATTTGTTTTTTCGATTTTGTCGATTGGCTAATAATTTTTAAAGCCTTTGACAATTGACATTTATTAGGGAAATATACATCTATAAGTTCAAATCAATACTTAGTTTTTCTGTTTTTTTGATATGATTAATGAACGTTACATTAGTATATGATGTCGGCATTTAAAGAATTCTCTTCCACTGGATTGTTACCTTAGTATCTCGCGCACTTTTAGAATTATTTTTGAATGGATTGTTACGTAAGTATCGTATGCACTTTTAGAATTATCTTTGATTGCATTGATACGTTAGTATCTGGCACAGTTCTAGAATTCTCTTTGATTGGATTGTTCTTTAGTAGCTCGCGCACTTTTAGAATTATCTTTGATTGAATTGTTACGTTAGTATCTTGTGCTTTTTTAGAATTCTCTTTGATTGGATTGTTACGTTAATATCTTGTGCACTTTTAGAATTCTTTTGTTTGGTCTGTTCCGTTAGTATATCGCGCACTTTTTTAGAATTCTGTTTGATTGGATTGTTACGTTAGTATCTTGTGCACTTTTAGAATTCTTTTGTTTGGTCTGTTACGTTAGTATATCGCGCACTTTTTTAGAATTCTGTTTGATTGGATTGTTACGTTAGTATCTTGCGCGCTTTAAGAATTCTGTTTGATTGGATTGTTACGTTAGTATATCGCGCACTTTAAGAATTCTGTTTGATTGGATTGTTACGTTAGTATCTTGTGCACTTTTAGAATTCTGTTTGATTGGATTGTTACGTTAGTATATCGCGCACTTTAAGAATTCTGTTTGATTGGATTGTTACGTTAGTATCTTGTGCACTTTTAGAATTCTTTTTGATTGGATTGTTACGTTAGTATCTTGTGCACTTTTAGAATTCTTTTTGATTGGATTGTTACGTTAGTATCTCGTGCACTTTAAGAATTCTGTTTGATTGGATTGTTACGTTAGTATCTCGTGCACTTTTAGAATTCTTTTTGACTGGATTGTTACGTTAGTATCTTGTGCACTTTTAGAATTCTTTTTGATTGGATTGTTACGTTAGTATCTTGTGCACTTTTAGAATTCTTTTTGATTGGATTGTTACGTTAGTATCTTGCGCGCTTTTAGAATTCTGTTTGATTGGATTGTTACGTTAGTATATCGCGCACTTTAAGAATTCTGTTTGATTGGATTGTTACGTTAGTATCTCGTGCACTTTAAGAATTCTGTTTAATTGGATTGTTACGTTAGTATCTTGTGCACTTTTAGAATTCTGTTTGATTGGATTGTTACGTTAGTATCTTGTGCACTTTTAGAATTCTCTTTGATCGGATTGTTACGTTAGTATCTCGTGCACTTTAAGAATTCTGTTTGATTGGATTGTTACGTTAGTATCTCGTGCACTTTAAGATTTCTGTTTGATTGGATTGTTACGTTAGTATCCTGTGCACTTTAAGAATTCTTTTGTTTGGTCTGTTACGTTAGTATCTTGCGCGCTTTAAGAATTCTTTTTGATTGGATTGTTACGTTAGTATCTTGTGCACTTTTAGAATTCTGTTTGATTGGATTGTTACGTTAGTATCTTGTGCACTTTTAGATGTCTTTTGTTTGGTCTGTTACGTTAGTATATCGCGCGCTTTAAGAATTCTCTTTTATTGGATTGTTACGTTAGTATCTTGTGCACTTTAAGAATTCTGTTTGATCGGATTGTTACGTTAGTATCTCGTGCACTTTAAGAATTCTGTTTGATCGGATTGTTACGTTAGTATCTCGTGCACTTTAAGAATTCTGTTTGATTGGATTGTTACGTTAGTATCCCGTGCACTTTAAGAATTCTGTTTGATTGGATTGTTACGTTAGTATCTCGTGCACTTTAAGAATTCTGTTTGATTGGATTGTTACGTTAGTATCTCGTGCACTTTAAGAATTCTGTTTGATTGGATTGTTACGTTAGTATCTCGTGCACTTTAAGAATTCTCTTTGATTGGATTGTTACGTTAGTATCTCGTGCACTTTAAGAATTCTGTTTGATTGGATTGTTACGTTAGTATCTTGTGCACTTTTAGAATTCTTTTTGATTGGAATGTTACGTTAGTATCTTGTGCACTTTAAGAATTCTGTTTGATTGGATTGTTACGTTAGTATCTCGTGCACTTTAAGAATTCTGTTTAATTGGATTGTTACGTTAGTATCTTGTGCACTTTTAGAATTCTTTTTGATTGGATTGTTACGTTAGTATCTTGCGCGCTTTTAGAATTCTGTTTGATTGGATTGTTACGTTAGTATCTTGTGCACTTTTAGAATTCTGTTTGATTGGATTGTTACGTTAGTATCTTGTACACTTTTAGAATTCTGTTTGATTGGATTGTTACGTTAGTATCTTGTGCACTTTTAGAATTCTTTTGTTTGGTCTGTTACGTTAGTATATCGTGCACTTTAAGAATTCTTTTGTTTGGTCTGTTACGTTAATATCTTGTGCACTTTAAGAATTCTGTTTGATTGGATTGTTACGTTAGTATCTTGTGCACTTTTAGAATTCTTTTTGATTGGATTGTTACGTTAGTATCTTGTGCACTTTTAGAATTCTGTTTGATTGGATTGTTACGTTAGTATATCGCGCACTTTAAGAATTCTGTTTGAATGGATTGTTACGTTAGTATCTTGTGCACTTTTAGAATTCTTTTTGATTGGATTGTTACGTTAGTATCTCGTGCACTTTAAAAATTCTGTTTGATTGGATTGTTACGTTAGTATCTTGTGCACTTTTAGAATTCTGTTTGATTGGATTGTTACGTTAGTATCTTGCGCGCTTTTAGAATTCTTTTTGATTGGATTGTTACGTTAGTATCTTGTGCACTTTTAGAATTCTGTTTGATTGGATTGTTACGTTAGTATCTTGTGCACTTTAAGAATTCTGTTTGATTGGATTGTTACGTTAGTATCTCGTGCACTTTAAGAATTCTGTTTAATTGGATTGTTACGTTAGTATCTTGTGCACTTTTAGAATTCTTTTTGATTGGATTGTTAGGTTAGTATCTTGTGCACTTTTAGAATTCTTTTTGATTGGATTGTTACGTTAGTATCTTGTGCACTTTAAGAATTCTGTTTGATTGGATTGTTACGTTAGTATCTTGCGCGCTTTTAGAATTCTTTTTGATTGGATTGTTACGTTAGTATCTTGTGCACTTTTAGAATTCTTTTTGATTGGATTGTTACGTTAGTATCTTGTGCACTTTTAGAATTCTGTTTGATTGGATTGTTACGTTAGTATCTTGTGCACTTTTAGAATTCTGTTTGATTGGATTGTTACGTTAGTATCTTGTGCACTTTTAGAATTCTTTTGTTTGGTCTGTTACGTTAGTATATCGTGCACTTTTAGAATTCTGTTTGATTGGATTGTTACGTTAGCATCTTGTACACTTTTAGAATTCTGTTTGATTGGATTGTTACGTTAGTATCTTGTGCACTTTTAGAATTCTTTTGTTTGGTCTGTTACGTTAGTATATCGTGCACTTTTAGAATTCTGTTTGATTGGATTGTTACGTTAGTATCTTGTGCACTTTTAGAATTCTTTTTGATTGGATTGTTACGTTAGTATCTTGTGCACTTTTAGAATTCTGTTTGATTGGATTGTTACGTTAGTATCTTGTGCACTTTTAGAATTCTGTTTGATTGGATTGTTACGTTAGTATCTTGTACACTTTTAGAATTCTGTTTGATTGGATTGTTACGTTAGTATCTCGTGCACTTTAAAAATTCTGTTTGATTGGATTGTTACGTTAGTATCTTGAGCACTTTTAGAATTCTTTTTGATTGGATTGTTACGTTAGTATCTTGCGCGCTTTTAGAATTCTGTTTGATTGGATTGTTACGTTAGTATCTTGTGCACTTTTAGAATTCTGTTTGATTGGATTGTTACGTTAGTATCTTGTGCACTTTAAGAATTCTGTTTGATTGGATTTTTACGTTAGTATCTCGTGCACTTTAAGAATTCTGTTTAATTGGATTGTTACGTTAGTATCTTGTGCACTTTTAGAATTCTTTTTGATTGGATTGTTAGGTTAGTATCTTGTGCACTTTTAGAATTCTTTTTGATTGGATTGTTACGTTAGTATCTTGTGCACTTTAAGAATTCTGTTTGATTGGATTGTTACGTTAGTATCTTGCGCGCTTTTAGAATTCTTTTTGATTGGATTGTTACGTTAGTATCTTGTGCACTTTTAGAATTCTTTTTGATTGGATTGTTACGTTAGTATCTTGTGCACTTTTAGAATTCTGTTTGATTGGATTGTTACGTTAGTATCTTGTGCACTTTTAGAATTCTTTTTGATTGGATTGTTACGTTAGTATCTTGTGCACTTTAAGAATTCTGTTTGATTGGATTGTTACGTTAGTATCTTGCGCGCTTTTAGAATTCTTTTTGATTGGATTGTTACGTTAGTATCTTGTGCACTTTTAGAATTCTTTTTGATTGGATTGTTACGTTAGTATCTTGTGCACTTTTAGAATTCTGTTTGATTGGATTGTTACGTTAGTATCTTGTGCACTTTTAGAATTCTGTTTGATTGGATTGTTACGTTAGTATCTTGTACACTTTTAGAATTCTGTTTGATTGGATTGTTACGTTAGTATCTTGTGCACTTTTAGAATTCTTTTGTTTGGTCTGTTACGTTAGTATATCGTGCACTTTTAGAATTCTGTTTGATTGGATTGTTACGTTAGTATCTTGTGCACTTTTAGAATTCTGTTTGATTGGATTGTTACGTTAGTATCTTGTACACTTTTAGAATTCTGTTTGATTGGATTGTTACGTTAGTATCTCGTGCACTTTAAAAATTCTGTTTGATTGGATTGTTACGTTAGTATCTTGTGCACTTTTAGAATTCTTTTTGATTGGATTGTTACGTTAGTATCTTGCGCGCTTTTAGAATTCTTTTTGATTGGATTGTTACGTTAGTATCTTGTGCACTTTTAGAATTCTGTTTGATTGGATTGTTACGTTAGTATCTTGTGCACTTTAAGAATTCTGTTTGATTGGATTTTTACGTTAGTATCTCGTGCACTTTAAGAATTCTGTTTAATTGGATTGTTACGTTAGTATCTTGTGCACTTTTAGAATTCTTTTTGATTGGATTGTTAGGTTAGTATCTTGTGCACTTTTAGAATTCTTTTTGATTGGATTGTTACGTTAGTATCTTGTGCACTTTAAGAATTCTGTTTGATTGGATTGTTACGTTAGTATCTTGCGCGCTTTTAGAATTCTTTTTGATTGGATTGTTACGTTAGTATCTTGTGCACTTTTAGAATTCTTTTTGATTGGATTGTTACGTTAGTATCTTGTGCACTTTTAGAATTCTGTTTGATTGGATTGTTACGTTAGTATCTTGTGCACTTTTAGAATTCTGTTTGATTGGATTGTTACGTTAGTATATCGCGCACTTTTTTAGAATTCTGTTTGATTGGATTGTTACGTTAGTATCTTGTGCACTTTTAGAATTCTTTTTGATTGGATTGTTACGTTAGTATCTTGTGCACTTTTAGAATTCTTTTTGATTGGATTGTTACGTTAGTATCTTGTGCACTTTTAGAATTCTGTTTGATTGGATTGTTACGTTAGTATCTTGTGCACTTTAAGAATTCTCTTTGATTGGATTGTTACGTTAGTATCTTGTGCACTTTTAGAATTCTTTTTGATTGGATTGTTACGTTAGTATCTTGTGCACTTTAAGAATTCTCTTTGATTGGATTGTTACGTTAGTATCTTGTGCACTTTTAGAATTCTTTTATTTGGTCTGTTACGTTAGTATATCGTGCACTTTTTTAGAATTCTGTTTGATTGGATTGTTACGTTAGTATCTTGTGCACTTTTAGAATTCTTTTTGATTGGATTGTTACGTTAGTATCTTGTGCACTTTAAGAATTCTCTTTGATTGGATTGTTACGTTAGTATCTTGTGCACTTTTAGAATTCTTTTGTTTGGTCTGTTACGTTAGTATATCGCGCACTTTTAGAATTCTGTTTGATTGGATTGTTACGTTAGTATCTTGTGCACTTTAAGAATTCTTTTTGATTGGATTGTTACTTTAAGAATTCTGTTTGATTGGATTGTTACTTTAAGAATTCTGTTTGATTGGATTGTTACGTTAGTATCTTGTGCACTTTTAGAATTCTGTTTGATTGGATTGTTACGTTAGTATCTTGCGCACTTTTAGAATTCTTTTTGATTGGATTGTTACGTTAGTATCTTGCGCACTTTTTTAGAATTCTCTTTGATTGGATTGTTACGTTAGTATCTTGTGCACTTTTAGAATTCTTTTGTTTGGTCTGTTACGTTAGTATATCGTGCGCTTTAAGAATTCTCTTTGATTGGATTGTTACGTGTTAGTATCTCGCTCACTTTTATAGTTTTCTTTGATTGGATTGTTACGTTAGTATCTCGCTCACTTTTATAATTTTCTTTGATTGGATTGTTACGTTACTATCTCGCGCACTTTTAGAATTCTCTTTGATGGGATTGTTACGTGTTAGTATCTCGCTCACTTTTATAATTTTCTTTGATTGGATTGTTAAGTTAGTAGCTCGCGCACTTTTAGAATTCTCTTTGATGGGATTGTTACGTTACTCTCTCGCGCACTTTTAAAATTGTCTTTGATGGGATTGTTACGTTAGTATCTCGCGCACTTTTAAAATTCTCTTTGATGGGATTGTGACGTTACTATCTCGTGCACTTTTAGAATTCTCTTTGATGGGATTGTTAAGTTACTATCTCGCGTACTTTTAGAATTCTCTTTGATGGGATTGTTACGTTACTATCCCGCGCACTTTTAGAATTCTCTTTGATTGGATTGTTACGTTAGGATCTCGCGTTCTTATAGAATTCTCTTTGATGGGATTGTTGCGTTAGGATCTCGCGCTCTTTTAGAATTCTCTTTGATTGGATTGTTACGTTAGGATCTCGCGCTCTTTTAGAATTCTCTTTGATTGGATTGTTGCGTTAGTATCTCGTCCACTTTTAGAATTCTCTTTGATTGGATTGTTACATTAGTAAGTGGGTCATGTTGCCTCAGTGAGGAATTTTCTTTATTGACATAGCTAAGCCCCACTCACTTAGCCAAATAAAAAAAAATGCATGTAAACGATAGGATTTTGTTTGCATTCAACAAAGTATCATGCAATTTGAAAGTTAACGTTAAGATTGAATAGTGAGATTTTATTTTCTTGTTTCTGTTCCTGGATTCAAATATCTACGTACTGGACAGTAATGAACACGGTCAACGTATCTGACTAAAATTAGTAGATGTTATTTTTTTTAACATTCTTTAGAGTTTCCAAAGTAATTAAGGCTTGCGTAAGCGTAATTTATCTCACCAAGGGGTTCAAAACCCTTCAACCACCTCCCGCTCTCTAGAACAGTTACCTCAATTTAATTCTAGTTCTTAGGGTAAACTATCTCATTCGCCCATAATCTCGTGGGTACTTAGTTTCGCGATTTTGTCGAGAAAATGTAAACTGTTGAAGGTAAATTCCATCGTCCTGGAACTGTTAATGTCCGCGGACAAGCATCTGTGCATATTGTCGCACCAAATATAGGCCATCGTTCATATATTTAGACAGTTGGCTATTCTGTATTGTAAAACAGATTACAAGTTTACTAAGAATTTCAGGGGAGACGAATGGTAAGTGTAATTACAGTTGAACGTATAGTTGTGTAATTTTGTTTGAAAGGTTCCCTTGATTTTCGCAAGAGCATTGCTGCGTGGATTAGTCGAGAGAAACGAGTAAACCCATTTCTTTTATTTACCTAGTAAGAACTCTCTTTTATGGGTTCAGTTTTAAAACATGCGTATTAATGTCATAATTTTATAATGTTTCAATGTTGTTCATTCGAGGTTCTCTCTTCCTAGAGTTCATGAAGGATGACCAACTCACGAAACCAAGGATAAATGTCAACACCCACCACGCCCATCTCTTGAAGGAAGTTTTTAAGTGGTTGTAAAAACTGTCTACCTCGCGGTAACGACATCTTGCTATACGCATGTGTCTTAAGACAGATGTTTGGTTACAAAAATGCATGCGTTTGAAATAAAAGTCACTACCACAAGTTAGACAACTTTTAAAAAGAATTAAAAAAATGGACCCCAGAGGTGGGTGTGGTGGGGGAGGCTGGATGGAGAAAAAAAAACTGTATCAAATAATTGTAATATTACTGTATTATATGATTGTTAGAGAAAGATTGTAATATTACCATTGTAATAGATATTAAAAGATTGTATGGTAATCATTTACTGTAGTGCTAGTATATTAAAAGATGTTTGTACCCCTTATGAAAACTGACCAAATGTGGCGGGTATGGGGAGAGGTGGTGGACGGGTAGATAAGTGTTATAAACTTTCTAATAGAGGGGGGTGTGGTGGGAGTGTGGCGGGGGATGGTGGACGGATCGACCCCCAATTTTTCATTTTATTCCCTGAATTGGGAGTCGATCCAATTCTGATTTCTTTCCAAGATTTATATTTGTCGCTGGTATAATTCTTAAGGTGATCGTGATCCTTGGTATCAGCTTTGGGTGGTCGAAGAAACCTGCAAAACAGGGAAATGAAATTAAGACCAAGAATTTGAGCCAAAGAACGTTACCCGCCTTCATACTTTGTCGGACTTTTACCCAAAGGATGACAAACGAACTTTTCCGGCCGAAAAACAAACCTCCACAAGCTTCTGTTCAACTAGGCACTCAAAGACTTGGAAAAATGTCCAATTCAGAAATACAATGAACCCGCACGTGTCCTGAATAAACCTTCATCACAAGGGCGACACAAATTTTTCCTGTCAAAAGACCATGAAAAACCTCTACGAACGTTACACAAGTTTTCACTCATATGAACAACAAAGCTACACTCACCAGAATAAAAAATAATCTCGTCTCTCTTGATCTTCTACACTTGTGATCTTTCAGGCAGCTGAAAGCGGAAACGTAAGCGATAATTATATACATAAAAATTAGCAGTCGTAATAATTTACTGGTCAGACCATTTATGGAACATCGTAACAGAAATACACAAGTTTCTGTTCAACTATACCACAAAAAATACACCCATTAAATCTAAACTTTTAACCATAACTTTCCGGCATCTTACAGATCAGGAAAACGAAACGATAACATTTTTTGACCTCTAATTTCGGTTAAATAATTTGTTTGCACTTGAGCAACACAAAGCAATGAAGATGAAATTTCAGGACCACCGCTTACAAACTTAAACTTATCAATTAAATTTAAAATAAAGAAATATCTTGGCAGTTCTAATAGTTTATTTGTCACGTCATTTCTCTTTTTTGCGTAATCTGAAATATTTGAAATACAACTGAAGAATCGACAAATTTAGAGATAAAATTAAAACAATTTTCCGACGAAATCTAAAAGATTGACTTTGGTGCATTTCGTTTTAACTCGAGCGAAAGACCAAGTAACTACCTACCGTTTTCAGGGGGTATGAACTGTAATTTTTTGGTACGACAGATCGTCTCTTACCCTTGAAAAAGGAGATAAAAATTCAGATCTTCCCCAAAGCAACTCATCCACCAAAAGCAAATTTTTAGAGGTGAAAGACAGCCGAAATCTTGCGTCAAATCACATCCCCCATCAATCTTTGTTCTACAATCGTAAACACATCATGTTACTAAATAAGAACACTGTACGAAACCAGTTTCACTTAACTGTACAAGTGTAAAAACCCCAATTCTAATGCTGTCGAAGCTATCAGAGTAAATGTTTAAGTTTTCCAAGATAGAGTGAAAATACTTTTGGCAGGTTTTTTATTTTTCTCTAGCAATCTGAAGTAAACTACATAACACAAATATATTTAATCACCTGAGGAATACGAGTCCTGAACGCGATAGTTTGGAATGTTAGCAAATTCCTCCTTCCTTTCCACGCTGATACTTTCTTGGACCTTTCATTTCCTTCTTTCCTTCTCTTACAGTCTGAAGGAAACTTTAAAACACACAGAAAAAAATTGCAGGTATTTTTCCATCATATGTAACTGGCAATAAATTAATAAAATATCAGTCACTGCCAAACCTGTTTAAGTGTTCTGTTTAAGATTAATTAACAACACAGTAAATATTTAAAAAAAACAACAACAACAAAAAACTAGAAGAGCTAACGAAATAACAACGATTTCTGTTCTCGACGTTCAACAATAACACATCAGTTATACTCACCATTCTCTTCTCCCTTGACTGTCATTTTAAACTTGAGATTTTTGCGTTACCGTCTGAAAGAAAGAACAATAATAATAACAATAATTTTACACCAGCGGCAATCAGAATAAAACAAACTAACTGTACATCGTTTGCCTGCACCTTAAAATAGAAATCTATGTAAACCAAGATGGCGATGGCAACCATAACGCGATGAAACAAAAGGATTGAATCAGCACGCTAATAGGTCAGCAGGAACCCCGACGGCAAATTGTGAACGCATCTTCTTAGAAGTAGACGACACCTTCAAATAAAAGCTGAATGGGAAGACGGTAGTTTCAAGCCGTATGTCTCACTAACTTTTAAAAAATTGCAGTTTTTGGCTTGAAATAAAAGAAAACAAATTTAACAGCAGTAATAGCTGCAAAAAAAAAGTTACCGGTCTCCGTCACCAAAGAGAAGTAAAATTATAACTGATCAAAAATAATATTCTCTTCATTGTTTAACGGTTGACATAGGACGCAAACGCGCCTCGCTGCTAGGTAAGCAGGACTTAGGTTTAGAAATTAACTATTCCGTTCAAAAAAATTTGTGGCATTTGATTTCCCTTTTTATCATAATTTTTTTTCGGAAGGAAGAAGAATCCATATCACTTTGTTAGAAGCTAAACTAAAGTAAATTCGGAAAATTCCACTCCACGATTTATAAGCAAAAGCCAGATCCACAACCAGAAAAAGCCGGTCATTTAATTATAGTAATTATGTCATTTCGCGAACGTGCCATTCTGAACATGGTTGATTTACAACCGAAAAAGCCCCAAAAGTTACAGTTCTATATCAGAGCCCGATAAGGGTAGTGATCTTTTCAAAACTTATTGTATTGTTAAGTTTTCCGATCAGTTTTACTTGTTTCATATCTAAAGACTTCAGGAGTAATGGGCTCCTGTAGACTTTAAATAGCTTTTTTATGCTAAATAGATCTGTACACTCTAAGTATAGACAGATGTTTTAGTAGTAGAGGACTTTATTTGCGCATGCGCAGACGAAATGCCCCTCTACTCCCAAATCTTATATAAATTATATGGTTAGAGTTTTAGTAGCCAATCCGCAGCCAGAGGAAGGTATTTGTCATAGCTGACCGAGGTAGCTGATTGGCTACTACCCCAGATCTCAATCTCGATCTCGATATTTTTTTGTTTGTCTGAATCCTGCCGAGGGGACCTTAAATACACAGTTTTCATGAATATTTTAGGACAGTTCCTTGATTTGAATATATATGACTTTCATAAATTCTTAACCGTCAGTTCCGTGATTGTTTGCCGGAGAGTCAAAATAGTTGCGACCAGTAATTTCGAAGGGGTAAACGAAGAAGTTTGCAAAATTGAGAGAGAAATACGCTCAGACTCAAAAGGACTCTGGTTGCAAAATGTCAGATTCTACTAGAAGTTGGGTAAATGGTGTCACTCTCACCGAGAGCGTAAAAGAAAAAATAAGAGCCAAGCACATGCAACCAGGAGTACAAGGAAAAAGCCTTTTCCTTCCGTTCGACGAAAGCGTCACCTGGAATCTGGTTAAAGATACATTTATGCATCCTGATGTCGTAAAACCTCACAACTCGGATGATAAGAAGGAGGTTCTACAAAAACAATTTCCTTCACAAGTTGGCAATCTTGGATGTAATGGAGCTGGGTGTTTTTGTGTGACCGTTATCTTCCACAAGGTGGATCAAAGAATAATTACTGCCTATCCAACGTGATAAATTGACAAATATCTTTTATATATATTGGAAAAAAAATTGGTTTTCTGAAGTTCGCAAATAATTGTAATGACGATATTATTATGCTTCCTATTTAAGTTTTTAGTCACATTGTGATACCTTCGTTCACGTGTAGTGTGTCACGTGACTTGTGATGTCAACAAACCCCTAAACGCACAGGTGTTCAAACTTCGGCTTTGGAGCAATAGCAATAGCAATATTGATCAGGGCGAAAACGTTTCAATGACGTCAAAAAAATACTAAGAAAGCTACGTGCGTCATTGTTCCTATCATAAAACAGCTCTCAAAAAAGTTTCCTTCTGACCCATCAGCAAACGCTTGCGAATCAAGAAAAACAAAAAGGAGAATAATTTTATGTTATCAAGGTAAAAAAGCGTCCATTTTATTTTCACTTGTCTACTATCTTTCGCAAAAATCCGGTATAACTGTGCTCCCACCGCATACCTGTACATCGTCGTGTTGTGTTTATTCGCGATATTTTCAGCTGTTTCGGGCCAAGATTCATGTAGTGTTGGACCTTGTTATCCTTCTCCTTCAAAGCATTTTAATGTTACGGCGAATTCGACTTGCAGTAATCCGTCAGAGCCATACAGCGTTAACTTGGATTGCACTAACTAATGTCTCTTGAAATATCACAGGTTCTGCTTTGATCAGATCGAAAAGAAAACGAATGGTCGAGAAAAAGTCAAATTTCACGACATGTTTGTTTCTTCAACAGAGTGCAGATTGAGGGAATTGTAGCTTGGCAACATTGAATATCAAATTTTAGCACCAGAATCACTATTTCTCTTAGTCGGGCGAGGAAGTATTGTGAGTCGCAAGGCTTAAATTCACTGCACGTAGGAATGGAAATGAAATAGTGGCGCTGATTCCCAAACTACTGCTCTGAGCTTATTTCATATCAGTCTGTTAGTCAATTGACCAAGCAGAAAGTCCGTCATTTTCCTCAGAAAACCCATTTAAACAATTAAGCACAGCTGATTTGCTGATTGTTTCAATAAACCTTGGAATTTCCAAATGAATGTGTCTATTCATTCAAAAACCATCACGTGTTTCTTGAGAGGGACAAGCTTCAGCCCATCATCAGGTCTCTCAAGTTTGGGGTTTCAGCATTTAAAAGTCATAATTAGCTTAAAGTTGAGTAAATAAGCTTATTGTTCCCTTCCTACCAGAGAACCCTTTTATCTATATTTTCTTTGATTGATCCTTGTAATACATCCTCAATGTGTAAAATAAACCATGATTCTATTAATCCACAGTTTATATGTATGATATTCATTTACTCACAATCATTCAAAAAGAAACCTTGTGATAGAAACAATAGTCTGGTGGTCTGGAGCCCAGAACTCTAGGTCAATTGTCCTATAATGATATTATCCAAGAAAATACATTTTACTCACACATTGCACTCAGGATGAATAAAAAGAGTACAGGGAAAATGTCAAGGAAAGCTCTGACAGAGTGCTAAGGCAACCCGGCTGTGCTCTGGCAGAATGGGCAATCTGACTTATAAGCCAACTTAGCTCTTTGTTACCTACTTGTGATGTTGCACCACCTTATAAGCATACTTCTTCTGCATGAAAGGTTGTTCATACAGCTGAGTTGAGTTGCACCTCTGATATTGTTAAGTAAACATTCTTTTCAGACAACTTTAAACCCTTGCAAGTGGTTATTAAGAATATATATTTCTACCCAAATATCGAAGAACAGGTTGTACAATTCCCATCAAAACTCAGTGTACCTTCATTTATCAGAAGTTCTACTCCAATTCTAATAGGCAATTTTTGGAATGATATGCTAATGGAAAAAAAAATAAGATTGCCATTTTAACTTAATTTATTTATCCAGTAATCAATTATGTACCTTGCTAGCCCAATAACCATTGTTACTCAGTCAAGTCTAACCTGATAATATTTCATAACTGAGAATGCCAGCTGCTAGCTGCCCATCATTAAATGGAAGTCCCCTTCCTATGTAGGCATAACTTATAAGAACCTGAAAATAAAAGATAAGAAATAATTGGAAAGAAAGGATTTCAAACTAAACTATATCATTCTTCGTTCAGTTAATTAAAGTCAGAAAGTCTCTGATCCAGAGAATACTACATGGTGAAGTGGATAAAAGTTTAATCTTTGAGTATAGATAGTAGTCTCTAACAAAGGAGCATGGAAAACAAGTGAGATATATCACCAACCCATGAACACAACCCTGTATCCAAATGCTGACATGAGTTGTTCTCTTCCTTGTATAGATATATTTCAGTTAATATCTAAATGTGACAATTTTGAAAAACAAATGTTTCAATCAAAGATTAAATCCACATCAACTCAGCTCAGGGTAATTCTACAAGTTCTCCAACCAGTGTACCTGCAAATGTCAATTCAAGTAGCTTTCACTACTTGGTTCAGGCAATCTGTCACTGGTTAATATTTTTTACATTTCAATCAAGAACTCTCATTAGAAACTCACCCCAGACAATGAGCCAGAATCACAAAGGAACTATGTAATATGCAATATGCGCATAGATACATGCATCTCCATGAGCCAGATGAGAAAGTTTCAAATGTGTCCAGAGAAAGCTGAATTTGAAAATGATCTCCATTCCTGTTCTAAAAAAAAGATGGATAACAGTAAATAAATATGAATAGAAATGATAAATTGGCAAAAAAAAAAAGACTTAGGGTGAAACCTCATAATATTAACTCTTCAAGGAATGATGAATGACATAACAAATGTTTTTGAAGGATGAAAACCAACTCTCTCACACTCTTCAAAGATGTCTGTAGGTCAGAATTCAATCAATTGTGTGTGTGTGTGAAAATGGAAAATTCTCTAGGGTAATTGGACTGTGTCACACTCTGTTATTCAACCCAAACATTTAAGATATCCACTCTCAAGAAATATGTGATACTCTAAATTTTACTCACCAACCCCACAGTGATGAAGCTGGTTACCATGACAACATTGTTACCTTCACAAATGTCATGTGCAATGAAGAGGTAAATTCACCCTGCACAAAAGTGGATTCATGTTTTTAAAAGAGGGAAATTCTTGTATTTCATCAATTGTCACCATCCATTCAGGATAAAGAAGGTATGGTACAATAATTGAGCCATGACATCTTGTCACTTAAATAGTTATATAGACCCCAGCTTAAAATTTATACCACAGTAAATAAAAAAAATGCAAGAAAAATTGATACACAGATCCACTTAACCCTTTGACTCCCAGATCAAATTTGTACTTCTCCTTACTGTCCACCAAAAAATTCTTATAATGTTAGTTCAGAGAATTTAGTATTGGATCAACTTATTATCCCCAAATTGATATTTTTATTTATTCTCATCACTTATCTGGTTGATATTTTATTGATATTGTAAGGAGAAATCCTGTGCTGGCACACATGGGAGTTAGAGGGTTAACCAATGCTGAGAAATGAAATCTAAAATTTTGAAAAAAACAAAAAACAAAAACAGCCCCATATGTTATGCCGCTAGTGAGAAAAACATAAGTAGATAAAACCAATGTCAGACTGTCAATAACAAGACTTCCACTGAAATAAAATTTGCATTATGTACAGAATACATTTTGATGAATTGTTCCTTGCTGCTGGTAGAAAACATTTTTGGTGAAATAAATTTTAAATCATGATTGCCATTTGGAGAAGGATCTATTCAAACCAGGTTGAGTGTAGTTGGTTCTGATAAAATATATTTTTGTCAATTGCAGAAGTTAATCTTTAACTAGGTCCATTAAATGGAATGTTTTTCATTTGATGATATTAAGACTAGTTTTTCAAAATTAAATTCACTAATAAAGCCAGTCTTAAAAATGACTTGAATGTGTGTAAAACTACCAATTATGGACTGAGGGTAAACTTTGGTTTACATGTTTCACTATAATAAATATAGTAGCATTTATCATCCAACTGCACAAAGTAGAGTACAAATAACATGGAAATAGAGTACAAATATCATGAGATGTTGTATGGTTATTTGGACAGTTGGTTATTTTGTACTTTAAAAACCCCTTTGACAGGTTGGCTACACTTGCCTTCTCTAGTGCGGTATTTAACAACTGTACCATTGTTCGTGGTTCATAGCCTTCAGCTCCTCATTCCTGATGTGAAACTGGGAAGAATAAATGACATCTTCTGTTGTCTAATTTGCGCATATTATTATTATCTAAAACTTAAATATCTCAAAAACTGACCAAGATATTTTGAGAATCATATTGTTATTGCAAGCAGTCACATTCCCTTACGTAAAGCCAAGGTTAGAAAAAATTCACTACCTTGGATGAACAGTGAGATCCGGAAAGAGATGAATAAGAGATATAAACTTCTGAAAGCCTGTGATGGCACACCCGCTACTAATAAACTCTGGGTTGATTACAAATCCTCTAGGAACAAAGTATCTAAGATGCTACGACGTGCTGAAGCTCAATATTGGAAAAAGAAATTTACAGAGACCAAGGACTCAAAATCTTTCTGGAAAACTGTGAACGAGGCCACTGGAAAACCTAAGAATAAACATATTGGCCCCCTCAGAGATGCTGAAAATAAGGAAATCACAAATGACTACGAGAAAGCTGAACTGATTAACTCTTACTTCATAAATATTGGCAAGGAACTAGCTGAAAAATTCCCCGAAGCTGATGAACCCCATCAATTCATGTACAGAGTTACCCCCACTGTGCAGGTCTTGGAGGTCAACATCAACAAACTCAAAACTGATATCAAGACAATTAAAATTAACAAAGCATCTGGTCCTGATGGCATCTCTTCTCGTAGCTTAGCTATTGCAGGAACATCCGCCCTAGAGGGCATTGTAACTGTTTTCAAGAGCAGCATGGCTCAGTCCAGCTTCCCTAACACATGGAAGATTGCAAAAGTTAATGCAATCTTTAAAAAGGAAACCCAGCAGATGCTTCAAATTATAGGCCAATATCACTTTTAAGTATCCCCAGCAAGCTGCTCGAAAGCCAGATCTGCAACATAATTGATACCCATCTGAACAGCTGTGGCATAAAAAGCTGTAAACAGTGGGGGTTTAGCAAGGGACTATCGACTGAAGGAATGCTTACCTCTATGACTGAAGGATGGAAGACAGCAATTGACAATGGTCTGACAGTTGGAGCAGTCTTTATTGACTTCCAGAAAGCTTTTGACACTGTCCCCCATTATATTTTATCGCATAAACTACACGCCATTGGAATATCAGGATCTCTTCATGAATGGCTAATGAGCTATCTTACTGATAGATGTCAATTTGCTGAAGTTAATAATTGCAGGTCGGTCACTGACTATGTGCGATATGGAGTCCCTCAAGGCTCGCTTCTTGGCCCCCGGCTCTACACCATATATGTTAATGATCTCCCTGACCACATCGACTCGGGAGATCTATACATGTATGCAGATGACACTACAGTTTACTGTATTGGACCAAATGTTGACCAGGTTATGTTGTCACTAAATAAATCATTGGAGCAAGTTCTCCTGTGGAGCATTAAGAATCAGCTAACCATCCACCCAATTAAAACTGAAGCAATGATACTAAGTAAAACCTCTTTTGTTGGGCCTATACCTCCCCTCCACTTTAACACTGGCCATATCGACCTGGTTAATTACACCACTTGTCTTGGAGTTAAAATTGACAATAAGCTGACATGGTCTGTGCACATTGACTCAGTGAAGAAATCTTTTACGCAGAAGGTTGGAGCGTTGAAGAGAATGAGAATCCTTCCGAAGAAGGTTCTCGAGGAAATATACTTTAAAACAATTATCCCCAGTGTAACGTATGGAATTTCGGTATGGGGAAATTGTTCTCCTTCCGCACTGAACTCTCTAAACCATATTCATGCAAGAGCAGCTCGTATTGTGAATAACCTCGACTCAACGATGGCAGATGACACATGTCTCATGAAATCCGACTGGCTGCCCATCTCTTACTTCTATAAAAAATCTGTACTGTTTCTCTTGCACAAAGTATATTTTGGAACAACGACCCAGTCGATATGTGAACTGTTTTCTAAAAGAGTTTCTTCTAGATCTTCTCGTGTTCCTAACCAATTTAATGTCATTAGATTTAGATCAGAGACCGGCAGGAACTCCCTACGATACAGAGGTCCTGTTATTTGGAATTTTGTAAATAGATTAGTTAAAGTACCCGAAAGTTTTTATTCTTTTAAACAAATTTTACGCAAACATGTTAAGACTATTGACAATTTTTCATTTGAGAAAGAGGCAACAGTAGTTGCCAACAGAAAGGACCATTTCATTTACTTTTAGATTTATATGTTAGTCTTAGTGAACACCATTTTATTTGTATATAGTAGTTCTAAGTTATTATTGCAATTTTTATATATATGTAATTCTTAATATTTAGTATAGTAGGTCCACATCAGCCCTTTGGCTGCCTTTCACACAACCTACTTATCAAATAAAGAATGTATGTATGTTGCTAGATATCACCTCTTCTCTAAACAAGGCTATATAGAATATCTTAACCAGATGTCGTTCTTATCAACTCGGTCAAATAACTGTGGAAGTAAGCAGTAACTAGCGAGAGCAACATGGCGCCTTAGGAGAAACTGAAGCTTACCTCGACACTGAGAGCGCAGCATGTGGGCTGTGCGTATGAGCTATAATAGCCATTCGTCCATTTCTATATTTCGCAGGCAGCTATCGAAGATATTTTCCTACGATTCTGCTGTATTCCTCCAGTCTTTCGCCGCCATGCTGAATTCATTAAGTTGTTCTCAGTCTCTCTCTTTCATCACCAAAGAGGGACGAGATGGACAAGGTGAGGACTGTGGATAATATTCATTTCCATGTGACGTCACCAGCAACTCAAATCTACTTGCGAGTCTATTTTCGTCAGCCGTGAGCGGTGTTTAATTGCTACCTAAAACGTTGCGACAAGGTTGGTTTGTCAACACAAATTTTCAGTAACCTAGAAAACCGAGTACCGTCATGATTCGATTTATCGCCTGGGGCGCTTCATTTTTTATGGTATCTCCTGGAGCCTATTACTTGGGCTCCTGGTACCTCTAGAAGGATGCTTATTCGAAACAGGGCGCTTATTAGGGACAGGGCGCTTATTTTTGAGAAACAGCAGAATGTGCAAAAAAAAAGTTCTGATGTCTATCTAAAAAGGAACAATAACAAATGTACAGTTTATATTCAAATATCAATGATAGGACTGTACTCTTTCGTTGCTATTACTAAAACAGAATAGGGGCCCTTATCACATGGGGAGTGCTTACGTAACAGGGGCACTTATTGAAACGAGGGCGCCAAATTGAGTCGTTACGGTAACTTCTGCATTGCACATGAGACACTTTTTTTCACTGGGCTCCACAAATTTTCATTACGTGAGGAGAATTTCGAAAAGGATTAGATAATCAGAGAAAACAGAAAAACGTTATCTCGGAAAAAATATTCTCCGTTCTTCCTCTCCTGAATTATTGCAATTATAATGGCGGCCTGATCTCAGCTTCAATAACTTATTGTGAGCAAGCTTCGTCTTTTTATCCCTCTTGCTGCTACTTGAATTCCAGCCAGCTATTGGAAAAAAAGAATTTTTAAATCTAAAAGTTCTACAAGGAAATTGGTAAAATTTTTCCTTGATCCAAAATGAAAATACGGTGTTATCTCGCAGAGCTGGTTACCAACTTTGCGGCTTGATTTGGAACACTGCATGTCCAATTAAGTAGAATCGCAATCATGACGTTGTTCTTTCATCATTCCTGTCTTTATTTTTTTTAACACAAAACGAGATTATACGAGAGTAAGTTGTATTTGAATTTTCAGTATTACCCCACTTACGCATATGGCAATCTTACAACGTGAAAACCTTCAGAAACTTGGAATGTCCATTTTCGAGTAAAGACAAAGAGATGATTAAAATTCTCGTAAAGCTCCCAAATGTTAGTCGTCAAAAGAGGAAAGACTGCCAGAACACTCAGGAATACAGGTTGAATAACTGCTCAAAAGCAATGTTCACTCCTCATGTACCTTTTCTCTAGAGAGATGTTTCAATGGCTTCTCATCAAGATGATGTACGTTTAAACAGAAACATATTCCAAATCGGACACTTCTTGATTGGAAGGAAGGTGAAGGGCACCACTTGGTCGAATAATTAAGAAATACAACGAGGTATCTCTAAGGAGCCCTCGATTTTTTTTTACTGAGCGAAATAAAAAATACTATTCTCGCCCGAAAAAGCGCATGTTTTCGTTACCGATGGATCCAGTAGCTAATTCTGACATTAGATAATTGAATTAAATCAATAAGATCGAAAACAATCGAAATGACTCACAACAGTGTTAGGTTTGCTCCTAAACTCGAATATTTTTGTGTTCAACGATGCTTAGTATTTGCTCTTAAAAAAATGTTGTGAAATGGAAATTCAAATGTTAAAGGTAAAAGTCGATTGGAAGAACTTAAGAATGTTGCGAGGTGTTTACGGTCTCACTTTGCGTGTTAAAGGTGAAGATCGATTTTTGGAAGAACTGAAGTAAATTCCGAGGTGTTTTTGGTCTCACTCATTATAGGCCAGTAACCACAAAATAAACCCCGCTGATTCATCATTTAGGAAGACATACATCACCAGAAATAATTGTTTTAATCATAAAAGAGTGACTTTGGGTGAACAGGATAAAATCTTAAGCCATTTCGGTATACCGTCAGTCTTTGCACTTTGGGACGACTTACGAACTTACGAACTTCCATGCAAGGATGATATCGTAGAATGTTATAGGCTAGAGGCTAGAACCCATAGGGTACAAAATTGTACCATTTTAGTATAATTGTTCGGGTGATTATAGAAATGCACGCTCTCTGATGGGTCAAGGATTGCGTCATATCTCGCTATAATCACCTCGAGGGAGGTGAGTATAGCAGGGGCGCTAAATTTTAAAATGGCTGCCTCACGTTTTGTCAACCTTTCCGACGAAGTGATAAACGCGATAGGAGAAAATTCAATTGCGAAGGGCTCAAGAGATGCCACTGAGTTTGGCGAAACACCTCTCAAAAGAAAGATATGAAGTTTTTGCTGATCATATTAAATAAACCTGCTAAAACTCCTTGCTTATCTTGATTCAAGTAATCACTACAATTGTAACAAAATATGTGCAATGCTCTCTTTAGTTGCAGAATTTGCAACAGAATTCTAAAGGACCTGAGCAGTTATACTAAAAAAATATTTATCTCAGGCTCATTGTAGAATAGTCCCCTCGACTTCGACTTCGTCTCAGGTATTATTCAACAATCAAGCCTGAGGCGGATAATTGTTAAATAGAGGAAGGGCCACTGCGGCCTCTTGTTTGTTCATACGCCAAGGTTACAGAGTAGATGTTAATTTTATTTTAATGCAGTAAATTTCAACAGTTTTACACTTATTACCAATTTCTTCTGTGTGTGTGTGATTATATCACTTGTTCTAAGCCAATAGACATGCTGAAATTTCTGCACGAAAACTGTTTTCCGCTGAATATGGTGAGTTATGGCAAAATAATGACAGCTAATGACCTTGTTCAACTCAAAACCTAGTCAGCGACCCCCATACTTTTATCTCATAATTTCACAAGTTTTAGTTCAAAATCTTAAGTTTTTAGTTTTAGAGGCAAATACAACACAGTAAATACCAACAGTATCAATATTGTTATAACCATACACGACAACAGAAATACAGAAGAGGACAACATTGCAAAAACACATTGAGCGTTCTCAGGACCAGGAGGAAGAGAGACTGGGAACGAGTTTAAGCGATAGTCACCGGGCGAACAACTTTATTAGGCTCCCAGACTCGGTTTCCAGCCACTAATAGCCCACTATTAGTGGCTGGAAATGAGCCCACCCGTTCCTTATCGGGGGTATAGAAGACTGCATTCCCGACAAAAGCGTTGGAAATCGAACTTGCTAGTCTCCTTCTCAGACGTTATTTGGACAGTCACGCAACGCTCCTCTGAGAAAACGTTTTCTCAGGGACGTCACGTAAAATCTTATCTAGTTTGTGTTGAAATACATCAAAATACATTTATGTGACACACAATCACCGGCTACACAGGCTACGAGATTTTCATCGAGTTTTTAAACTGAATGAAATTAAAATTAAAAACCACAGTACAGAATATTGTCGAAAATTTAAGTAATTTTGGCCCGCCGGTTACTTTGCCTGTTGGGTAACAATTTGACTCCCTCCATCATAATTTACCTCCTCATCGGCGGGTTATTTTATTTGAATTAAACATCGCGCTAAATCTCAATCGTCGATCTCTAAACAAAATATTTGAAACGGCCCAGTGTGAATCCCCAGAGTTTCCATTTACTAGTTGTCACAAAACCCCGAATATATCCACCTAAAATAACTATTGTTTCCTCTTTCGCGTGACGACACGTAATCGACTGTGTAATCGTAAACAAAGCGGAAGTTCAAAAAGTATTTAATCCGCTGTAATGAGATTTCGCAGGCTCCATCAGCTGGAAAGCCTGCAAGATTTTGCCACGTCTAGGTCAACGTGTTTCGTCTAGTTTAAAAGTTACTGCAGGGATTGTTTGGACTATTTCCCATTCATAGTTCACAACTACCAGTAGCACAATCTACCTGTACAATTTTCTTGAGTTAAACATGGAAGGAATCCTTTATTTTTTGGTGTGTGCACTCCTTGTAAACAGCTGTATTTGTGCAGCCACTACCGGCAGAGATAATCGGCCGAAACCACATGAAGATATCTCCTTGTCAGAAAAAGAGCATGAAGAAGATGGTGAGCATAACTCAGAGTACGACCACGAGGCCTTCCTAGGAGGCATGAAAGATGAATATGACGATCTGCCCCCAGAAGAAGCCATAAAACGGCTAAGAGTTTTGGTCAAGAAAGTGGATTCTGATAAGGACGGGTTTGTCACAGAAGAAGAGCTGACAAAGTGGGTGAGAGATGTGTTCAACAAACGTCTGCTGGAGGGAGTGCAGGAAGATTTGAGTTCAAAAGACATGGACTCGGATGGCAAAGTAACTTGGGATGAGTACGTAAAGGCGACTTACGGCCCGGAGGAAATGGGAGATGATGCCGATGAAGAATCAAAGAAGTTGTTGAAAACGGACAAAAGACGATTCGATACAGCTGATAAAGACAAGGACGGAGCCCTCGTCAAGGAAGAGTTTGTTCACTTTATGCATCCAGAGTCATCTCCAGAGATGGCCGATATTCACGTTCTGGAAACTATCGAAGGTTTGTAGTTAGTTACTAAAAATTTTACCAAAATATTTTCATTGCATTTCAAGGTCTTAGAAGATTTGACTCGTGTGCCCTCAGAGAAAATACACGTTCATATCAAAACACATCAGGCCCCGCATTGCGATGATAATTGATTCCGGAATATTGATCATTCTAATTACAATGATGAGCCGAAACAGTTTTTCTTCATTTTCAAAGTGTAACACAACCATAATATTTCTCTGTTAAGCTGTGAAACAGTCATCCATGAACATTGTTTCTGTTTTCTATCGTTGCCAAGAATTTGAAAGGAAAATTTATTAACTTTTTAGACTTAGTCTTTCTTATGTAAATCAGAGATATTGAGTTTACAAATCATTTTCCTTTTCAATAAAATATCCACACTTTTTCTACATAAAAATTGAGAGCAATTATTATTGGAATTCACACGTAAAAAATTAATGAGTTATGTTTCCATGGAGTACTGAGGATTAAAAAGATATGCCCTTAAAACGTATACTCATAACATTCAAATAGTATCAAGGTTAGTCACAATGGTTCTCAAAAAATACAGCTTTTGTATAGCTCACCTATAATCATCAAAACCTGTCTAACATTATAAATATCTCGGCATGCAAAAAGGCAGTAATAACCTCTAAACAAGTTATCTTTTTCTTCCCATTAATCTGTAGCATCTTTGGGCACCCTGGATTTTCCACACTTTTATTGGTAGATGTTTTGGTTCTCTAATGTTTCTTAATGATGACCCATTTATTCAGCTGTGTTTCCTCTGCTCTGATCTGCATTTTTCATAACAACCAGTCGTTACAGGTGCTACTTAAACATTTTTTGTCATCCCCTTCAATTTAAAGAATTGTGTCAAAATGTCTTGAAAGAAAATATTTCCAATATAAACATTAAGCCCTGTAAGAAAAAGAAGAGGGAATTTTCAAACACTTTTTGAGGTCATCTCTTTACCTGATATTCTTCACAGTCATTTGTACTCTCTCATTTATGGTCTCTACCTACTGGCTTCAAATGAGACATTTCTGCCATGTTTTTCTATTTGGGCTTCAAATCAGTGACAGTGTGAAACCTGTTCGGCCAAAGTTTTAATTTGCATGACAGAGAGCATCCAGTCGAAATTTGTTTTAATTCATATGAACATGAACATCTTTGAAATGTAGACATTATAAGCAACTGAAAAAATGCCTGTTAAAACAATGACTGACAGAATATTCATAACATTCATTATCAATTTGAGTATCTTTTGGTCCTGCTCAATTAAATTCTTCAACCTGCCTGGCACTTGTTAAGAAGTCTATACTTGAGAAACAGAATGAATATTTCTGACATCTATCTCACTCTTTAGGAAATGTGTCTTCCTTTTTAAACCTTTTTTATTGATGAATTTTGTGGGACTTTTTAAGTTCAGAGGTTGGTCTAAGATCTAAAGTGTATTTTTGTTTTGATTCTCAATTTTGCATTCAAATTGATTTATGACTAAGGGAAGAAAAACTGTTCTTTTTTTAGATACTGATAATGACAAGGATGGCTTTATCAGCAAGAAGGAATTTTTGGGAGATTTCCAGGATCCTAATGACGAGGAAGCAGAGGAACCTGAATGGGTGAAGGAAGAAACCCAACGGTTCAATGAGGAATATGACAAAAATCATGATGGCAAACTTGATAAAGAAGAGGTAAACTTATAATCCTGACTTCATGAAAGGCAGTTGTCACTTGCAAATCTAGTGAAGAGCCTGACTCGCCAAAAAATGAGTTGTGGCTCACTTAGTAGAGCATCCAGTTATAAAATTGAACCTGGCTTCTGAATCTTAAGGGACAAATCAGATTTTTGTGTTTGTTTTTTTGGACAGATACAAAGGTTGTAACAGCATTTAATTCAGTTAGTCTGTGTCTCTTTCATGGCAGTTTCCAAACAAACAGTTCAACTGACTGAGTGTATATGATGTCCCCCAAAAGAAACAAAGCCAGTTATACCATGAAGCAAATTCATCAGTTCACAGATATCTGACTATTTTGATTTCTGACTCATGTATTTCCCCAAGAACTTTCACTGCATGGTAAACTATATATTGGACCAAAATGACTTTGAATTTAAGGATTGCAAATTAATTGTGATACAAACATTGCTGACTATGAGTCTGATGATAAAAAATTGCAAAAAAAAAAAGGTCAAAAACCATCTAGGTTTGAGGCTGTTGGTAAAATTGTGCACTATGACCATTTGAAAGTTGACAAAAATTACAGACAAGTGTTGAAGTTTAAGTCCTTCTGTTCAGTCAGTGAAAAGTTAAAAACATTTTTTTCATCTTTTGGGGCTTTGAGAGGGAAAGAAAAGCGTTGTAATAATCTCTACATCTCATTATTGTTGTAGGTGAGGCAATGGATTCTTCCCGAGACGGATCACATGATGGCACTGGAGGAGGCAAAGCATCTGATTCAAAGTGCTGATGAAAACAAGGATGGAAAACTTAGTGAAGAGGAAATTGCACAACACCATGAAGTTTTTGTTGGCAGCGAGGCCACAGACTATGGTCGTGCCCTACCAAAACATGAAGAACTTTAATTGTTCTGGTTCAGTCTTGGTACTAGATTAAATCTTTAAGCATTTTTGTCAAAATTGGCTTTATAATTAACAGTTGAGTCTTAATGAAGAAGCCCTTTATACAAAGACATGTTAGAAAATGTATTAGTTCAAATAACATTTCTACTTTGCTTGAACCTGTCATTAGTTTTCAATCATCGTGTTTACGGTACATTGCTACACGGCAGGATTTTGCAGATGTTCGTTCGTTTTGCTTTTTATCCATTATTTATTCCTTTTGGTTGTAGTTGTGTAGAAGACTTGTATTTTCATTCAGCAGTTTTTACTCTTTGTGTGAAACAATTAACTGCATTTGACAATTTCTAATTTGTTACAATATGTTTTCAAAACATGAAACGAGAATCTTATTTTGGCAAAAGTGATTTCATAACTATAATATTACAGAGATGATCATTAAAAACAATTTTCAAAGACTTTATTAAAAATTGTTTTCTGTATTTTTTAATCCCACAACCCCCATTTCCTTGGGTCATGAAAGCGATAGAACTCATTTACACCAGATTGCAAGCTCTAGACCTTTCTACGATAACAGGGAACCATTAAAAAAAGACACCACTTAAGGAGGCTCAAAAGGGTTTTTCATTGTTGCAGTGTTTGTGAAACGATGGAAGATTACAAAGAAGGATATTTAATGGGGTGGGCAAACTATATGTCTCCTTGCAACTCTATTGCTGGGCTATACTTTGAGGGCACTTGTGACGTCATGTCAGTTACCATGGCAACGCAGAAGGTCCACAAAAACGTCCACTAAATTTTAGTTTTTGTTGATTATCTGAAAAACGAATTCGGTGACCTACCATTTTTATTTCTTTGTTGGAAAGTCCCCTAAATTTTTAAACTTTTCAGACAGTATGGAAAAAATTTATCTAGTAGAATTAAATATATTTAAAGAAAATGCGATTTATGGCTTACAGAAAATTCTACTGGATAATTTTTCCCGAAACTTTTATATTTGAAGTGCCATCGTGAATGGTGCGTGCATGCAAAAAATCAAGATAGGTCACCGAACAAAATTTCGAGCTAGAAACAAATGTATTTCGCAGATTTTATTTCCGGTTCGCGCAATTTCAAGCAACATTTAACTTCCGGTGTGCTGATTTTCCTTGACTTCCCCATGTGATTGATCTGGAAAACTCACACTACTTTCTCACCCAATCAGATTCAAAATTTGGGGGAGTTCCCAGTCAATTGTTGGTCAACACCCACCAACAGATGATGGTTTTCTGGGTCGTGAGTTTTTAAACTGGGTTATAACTGTTACTGTTTAACAAGTTGAACAGAAGCCTTGAACAAGGTGTGACCAAGTCTGCATATGTGGTGCTGAACGTATATGGCAAAAAATCGGTTTTTCAAAATGCCCAAGAACGGGCTGTTGTCATTACTATTGACTTACTTTCTTCAGTTGTAAATTGCTGACTCTTTATGTCAGTTCTCTCATAGACCACCGTTGCACGAAACCTTCCTTTTGAAATGAGAAGGCTTTTTTTCCTGAGTGTCTTGACGATCCTTGAGTTAATCCGTTTGAATGATGTCAAAACCAAAATTCTCATTTCTTGACAACCTTTTTCAATATTCTTATTTTCGACAAGAAAGGAATCTCTTTGCCTCTTTGCGGGTACGTTAAATCAAAAACCCCGAGTCCTTGCGAATCACTAAGACTAATTTAATATTTAACAAATTTACTATTAAACATGGATAGTTCCGTACGTCATGAGTCTAATGACGAAAAGCACCACATACTTCGGGAGTAACAAATAAAAGCGACTTGCAAACAGCACCATATACTTCGGGAATAACAAAGAAAAGCGACTTGAATGAAATATTTCAAAATTTCTGCGCCCAAGATAAAAGATTTAACTTGTCCACGCACACAAAAACGATCATTAGCGATGCATCGTTGGGTTGGAAAAAACACAAAATGGCTGAAAAAATCATGATACATGACGGTAAGTTTCTTCAACTAAAACATTTGAATCCAAACGCAAAAGGGAATGAAAATTCGGGTCGAAACACCTGTTTCCAAAGCTCCGTCAAAATTATTTGTAAAACTGCGTTTCCTTTAGAGAGTAATCTTGTAAATTCTGTTGTCGTGCTTAAAAAAGAGGAATTCAACTCACTCGATGAAAACCGAAGTAATATCTCCTGGAAACAAAGATTTACAATAGAACCGACGTTTAGAATTAGCTCCTATGTACCGCAAATCACATTATAGATTACAATAAAAGCTTAACAAGTAATCAATGAGTCAACAATAGACTAACCTACCAATAACAATAATTGGTTGTTATCCACGCAAAGGGTATGTTGTCTTGAATATCGGTGCTTACGTTCAAAAGTATTCATACAAGAAATTCCAAGTTTGGTATAAGCATATATAAGGAAAATGAAAACCGAAAAAACCTATTTATTCTGCGAGCATATTGTTTTAATACAGCTGTAGTGACGTGAAGTGAAAGTTCTTTAAGGAGAATTTCGACTTCCACGATCACGAATTAGGTGAAAATAATGTGCATTAAACATAGATAAAAATACGGCCAAAAGATCAGAGAATCACCATCAAACAATTACCTCAGTTGACAGAGAAGACGATTGTTTATGGATTTGGTGAAAGAGCAAGACTAAAAACAAAACAAAAAGTAACGTCGCCAGGAACACCTTGATATTTTAATGATTCGACGAACATATCTGAAAAACAAAAGGTTCGCATTTACATCTATGTTTTAAAATTAAACAATTTTTACGCTGAGTCACAGATTAAAGAAACTCTCTTAAGCTTCAGTTTTCCCGTTGACGAATTCATTTCAATAAAAATTGAACACGTCAGGGGTTTTTAAAAAGCATTCGTCATCAATAATATTCCTCAGCTGTGAATCTAACTGTCCATTCATGAACGATAACAAAGTAATGATTAAAATGCACAAGACAGCGATTACACAGCTGTCTACAATCGAACTCATGGCAAAAACTGATTGGTTTTTTGTTACAACCCAATGGGAATTCTTGTTTCAAATTTAAATGCTATCGCTGACGATGCTCAGACATTGTATCCACATTTCTTAATAGAGTCTTTCAAAATACCTTAAACGGCTTTAAGATTTTCACTGAACTACAGAACTAAGAAATCCACCTGTTGTTATTTTTGAAGGGACAATGCAACCTGTTACCTTCGGATCTTTTTATCTCATAGCATTTTCAGTAATTCTTAGTTTAAAATCTCCTTTTTCCGCCGCAGTAGAGCCGCACAAAGATAACTTTCACAAGCACGAGCATTTCGGTGCAAACCAGGAACACGATGTTCGCTACGATCACGAAGCCTTCCTCGGACCCGAGGCGGAGGAATTTGATCATTTAACTCCAGAAGAATCCAAGAAAAGGTTACGAGTTATTGTTGTAAAAATGATTGACACTAACAAGGATGGTCTGGTTTCGGAAGATGAACTTCGGGTGTGGATAGAGAAACAGAGAAAGGCATTTATGTACGAAGACGTCGACAAAAGAATCGCTAAAGAGGACAAAGATGGAGACGGTGAGATTTCTTGGGAAGAATACAGAAAGTCGGAATACGGAGAATGGGATAATTATGATCTTCCGAAGGACCACGTAAGTATTTTATTACAGTTGTCACATTGTAAGAAAACTAATATTTTCAATTCCATTTTTTTTTCATTTGTAACATGTTACATCGTCGACATCACAACAGGTTAAAACAAATATTATACATATCGATTTCTATCACTGCTTCTCCGGCAAATAAATCACCAAATGTATCTCTTCTGGTAAATTTAATTCCCCTTATAGTTTTGCATGTACATCCAGTATTCCACCTTGATAAGAAAGACAAAGAAACCAATTTAAAATTCTGTCCGCAAAATTTTTCAGAGAGCACAGAGTGCAAAAAAAAAAAAAAATGGAAAAGCAGCTAACCATTTGTTGCGGTTATATTCAAGGGAAAGTTTTTTTGAGCAAATGATGCAAGAAATACTCTTTGACCTGTGTGTGAAAGAAATGAACTGATCATGATATGAAAGTGGTCAACTGCAGTTACCAAAACAACTTTACAAAGTAAAGTTCGAAAAAGGAAGAATTTGACTTTCCACGGTGATTAAACCCGAGCCTGTTGAATTTCATTCCTAATCATGACTTATTTAACTCTTTACTCACATTGCTTTTACTTTTACTTCAATCAACAGAATTTACGCCGTCAAATACGAAAAAAAGAGTACAAATTCAACATCGCAGACGCAGACAAAAATGGCAAAATGAACAGAGACGAGTACGTGGATTTTGAGCATCCGGAAGAGAACATAAACATGCAAGAAATTGCGTTGGATGAAGTCATCGAGGATGTGGATCAAAATGATGACGGGTACGGCAAAAACACGAAGAATCTTTTCAACAAAGTTAGCTCTTTTTATGATTTACAATTTCAGAATGTAAGCAGAGAATGCGGGAGTCTATTTCCTCCCACACATCGCATACAGAAAATACACAGTCATACAATCACAATCATTACTCAATCCACTTAATTTGCCCCGTTTTAAAGAGACCGATCCGCCACAAATTCGGACGCGCAGGACATATCAACACGATGTACGCGCGAGACTTCCCTTGCTCGTACGCAACAGAATACACGCATGAATATTATGGGGACCATTTTTTTTTTCATTATTATTAATTTAAACCTTTCCTCTTACATATCACTCCAACCGGCTTGCAAGAGCTTTCACCAGAGCCACTCTCAGCCTGCACTGCTCTATGTTCCCCAGTCTTATTTCGTTGGCCCGAATTATACTCGACAGTTTACGCCCTTGCATATTCCCACAAGATGGCCCGATTCTCAAAAGCTTCCATGGTTTCACTGACACGGCATCTTCTCTTTTTTATTTTTAGCCTCATCACCGTCGCTGAATTTCTAGGCCAGTACCACGAGGAAAAAGAACCTCCAGCATGGGTGGTGCGACATCGGGCAGAATTTCACTCAAGGTTCGATAAAAACAAAGACGGTAAAATGGACCGTGAAGAAGCGAGAGAATGGGTCTTTCCCGAAAAGAATGATTCCCATGACGAAACACTTCATCTGATCGACGGAACAGACGAGAATGCTGATGGTTTCCTCTCTGTTGATGAAATCTTACTGCACTGGAATCTGTTTGTTGGAAGTCTAGCCACTGATCATGGCAACACTTTGAGAAAAGTTAAACATACGGAACTCTAGTTCGGTGAAAAAAGTTGAGTTTGGGTTACACTACAACAGATAACAAACTTAATAAATATATGCTAGAATCGATTCGTCTCAGTATTCTGTCAAAGCTATCTTCGTTTTCTATCAAACTAGCTTATCTCTTTTAATCTACAAATTAAAATTCTTGTAATCAGCGAGGGCCTTAAAGTATGAGATCGCTAGTAATCGCTGTATAGCTAAGATATTATCTTTCTAGACTAATTTTTTGGTTGTTAAAGGAAGCGATAACAAGCACAGTCAAAGTGATTGTAAGATGTTTGGTTAATTACATTCTGTTTTGATAATGCTGGAGCTTAACATTTCCCAATAAAATGAATGCTGATGATCTGTTTTACAAGGCGGCGAAAGTCATGTTAGAGTGTTAACGTTTGTCCGAGAAATAAATTTCTTTTCTTTCCTGAAGTTTGTGACGGTAGCTGATGTAATTTAATATGGATTACTTTTGCTTGAAAAACTGTAACATGAGGTCTTCATCAATCTCCCTTTTAACAGAAAAATAACAATAAAATGAATGCTGATGATCTATTTTACAAGGTGGCGAAAGTCATACTAGAGTGTTAACGTTTGTCCGGGAAATAAATTTCTTTCTTTCCTGAAGTTTGTGACGGTAGCTGATGTAATTTAATATGGATTACTTTTGCTTGAAAAATTGTAACATGAGGTCTTCATCAATCTCCTTTTTAACAGAAAAATAACAGTAGTTCATTATTCAATAATGATTTGAGTTTATTTACAATTCAGATCTAATAGGGCGCGACGAATTGAAAACATCTTCAAAAAAAACTAGTTTGCTCAAAAGATGCGATAAAGTTCAGCAAGTTGCACACTAATTGTCAGTGTCAGTGATATTCTCCACGATCTTCAATCTGCGACATAAACAACTGTCGAACCTTATGCCGCTTATGCATGGCAATATCATCATACCGCTGTGCATAAATCCTGTAGATCTCGCTGCGCCTCTCTCTGGTGTCGTTGATTGAAAGCCGTGGCTCCTCCTCTACAAGCCGCCGGTTGCAAGAGGGTGTCATACCGGCTTGCACCTTCACTTTTCCCGCCTTTTCTACAGTTCGCGCTTTTCCTGAAGGCTTGTTCTGAGTCTCACTCCCAATGACCGGGAGTTTAGAACCGGGGGCAGACTGGGAAAGAGGGAAAGGTTTTAATACGGTACACGTATGTCGGTTTACTAAGCCTATACCGAACCTGTCCCACCAAAACGACACTATTAGGCGCGATTTCTCATCGTTTAATGTATCAACGATACATTATTACAAAACTCATTGGTAAGAGCAGAAGACCACTTAAGCTAAGTGAGAAAAAATTTCTAGGGAAGACTTCACGTTTGAGTATTTTGCCACAGCTTGACGTGAGGCAATAAAGGTGCATCCATCTTCCGTAAAGAAGAGCACACACAAAAGTAAAAACTGTTTACTTTTGGAAAAAAGGACATCCGTAACGTTCACTAAACGGTTTGAACGTAACGTTGCTTGCTGTTTAACCTCGTTTATTGACGATCCTACAATTCACTTAAACATTAAAAGTAAAAAGAACCAATCATCAGATGTTTACCTGAGCCCGAAGTAACTGAGCATGCCAGTAATTTGATATCGTCACATGACCTGCGAACTCTTTATTTATTCCTTCCAATCTACAGAAAAATTCAGTTTCAAATCAAATGCAACTTTTTTTTTTGAGGGGAAATTAGTGCATTGGACTAATGTGTTTAAGTCAAAAAAAAAAAAAAGATCTGGGAAAATAAAAAAAAGTTAATCGAACTGTTCACGACACCGCGCTCTGTGAGTACCCGTTAGAAGGTGTGTATCACAACCGCTTATGATATTTCCAAGGCTATTTCTAGATTGAGAATATCTTACCCTACAATTCGCAACAAAAGATTGACACATTGCAAAATGGAAACGGTTTATAAATTAAACCAGCGAGGACTCAAAAGTGATAAGGAGTGTTCCCCATAAGGTCACAGAAGCTATTTTGATGTACCAATGCTACGGAATGGCAGCCATGTTGGTGCACCAAGCTAATCCTTCGGGATTTTAACTCCTTTCCAATGCAAACTACCGTCATTTTTTCGTTTAGAGGCATTTTGATAACTGATCACAACTCGAGTTAAAGTGCTCTATACAAGCTCAAGACACTGGAAACTTACTCTTTGGCAAGTGCCATCTTCAATTCATTTTCACTTCTATCAGACTTTGTAGACATCCATGGAGTCTCCATCACAATCTGCGACAGAATAGATTATTATTGTTGTTGCTTTTTTTTTGTTTTTTTGTTTTTTTTTGTTTTTTTTTTCCCAACGTTATGCACCAGGTGGCCAACAAACACTCTAGTTTCGCTACAGGCCATACTTCATACACAACTGTTAAAGTACCGTTATTTTCGACAGTCTCACTTGTTTTGGAACAAGTCGATCTCTTGCTAATTTGAAGGTTGATCACAGCTATATCGTTAGAACAATCAATGCTAGCGCTAGAGAAAGTCAGACACTCGAAGCATATACCCGTAAACCAAAACTAAAATGATAGAAATTATCACAAGGAACGACGGAGACTAAAAAGTTAAAAGAAGAGTGAGCGTCGAAATCGTGTTGGTTGTAGTCTTGTATGTGACAGTTTAAGAGTGTAGTGCGCGTTTTCTAAATAGAGTAAAGTAAAGCAAAACCAATGCAATCTTGGATTTTCCACACATTCCCATACTTAGTAGGAATAGCACTCATGGGTCTCATAGCGAATACTAAAATATAAAACTGACCTGTTTGGATGGAGTGAGCTGGGGCGAGAGTGAGGCAAGTTTGGGGGGACGTTCACCAGAAGAGACAGACTGAAACAAAAGAGGCCAAGAGGATCATGGTCATGACACGTGGTTTGGGAAATAGAATACTAGTGATGTTCTCAAAACGTTGTTGTTGTTGTTGTTGTTGTTGTTGTTGTTGTTTTAATGAGGTCCACAAGTAGTATAATGTCGCTTAAAAGTCGCTGTCAACTAAAAAATTATACTTAATAGTTTCTGTTTCTTGTATCAATAAAGGGGAAATGTAGCTCATGAGGTTTATCCACATCAGACTTTCTACTTTGACCAGTTACTGTATTGTCAATGTCTTTTTCCTATCATGCTACATAACTCACATGATGGGTTATTAAGTGAGAAAGAGAGATTCGGAGCTGCTTTGGCCTCAGAACAAGCGCTTTTATTGTTGTGTTTTCACCTCGCGCTTGCCTCTCTGTAGCCTAAAAAACGCACTGTTCTGTAGGTTAGAGGTCATTCTGGCTTCGCAATAGGAAGAAAATAGAGTATTGTTCTCCTCAAGTGGAATGCTGGTCTATCGCATTTTACGTCACTCCTCCCCACCCCCTCAGAATTTCATCTGGTTACCCAGACAGTTCGCTGGTCTCCATTTCTATTTAGAGATCTCGTTGCTGGGAGGGACTGGGAAGCACTCAAGTGCCAATCAGTAGGACACCGCTTCTCTAAGGATTAATGTTGAATGGGATTTACTGATGCATAGTGCCGGTTTAGACCAGTAACAGGAAGATTGCTCTTAAGAAAGAAAAGGTACTTACCTCACGAAGGGACGAATAAGTCCGTGTTTTCCCTTTCTCGATATAATCTGTGGAGGAAGAAGACGATTAACATTTCGTTGTTGTTATTGTTGTTGTTGTTGTTGTTGTTTCTTGGAAAAATAAGAGGAAAGAAGAGAAAGGCAAGAAATGAAAGAAAGAAAACACATTTCCACTACAACAACTTTCCCTTAAAAGTTTGCGCCTAGATTCATGAGGGGTTTTACCCCCTTACCAAGCAAAGCTGTGACCACAGCCAGTGTAGATTTCAACAGGAGCTGGTTTCCTTCGGTCTTGTTGAAAAGTAACGACTGTCCTACTTCGTAAAAGCCAAGGGAGGCGAGGAGCTGCTGCAACTCAGGATTGTACCACAATGAGCGGAGGACAAAATCACTCGTCTTCATGATCCTCTCAGGGTAACGACTGCTTAAGCTGAGCTGAAGCGGGTAAAATAGCGTATGTTTATCATAATTTACATTATGCATTAGAACGATTCTGAAATAAGTATGGGTAGTATAAGCAGTCGTGGGTATATGTCCAGCTCCACTGGAGAGTTCATTGCTGCAGAGTAAACTGAAGTGATAAGATACTTACAAATTCTTTGAGCTTTTCCATCGTGTTTTTCTTCAAGGTGTTTGTTATCTTAGCTAAGGCGTAACCTCCACTGGAAGATTCCTTCAAGATATCTAAAGAATTGAACAAATAAATACAAATAAATACTTAAAAACGAATAAACAAAAAATGAGCAAACAAAATGGTGAGATTACGCGAGTTTTCAACACTAATTTTCCATAAACGTCTAAAGAAAGATAGTCTAGAAAAAAAAGGTTAGCCCGGAAATTTGAGGCTTTTAATTTGCTATCTGTTTAAGTCTACCACATCATTAACCACGTTCGTCTATTTCTGATTCATTCTTCCTGTTTTAATGATTTTCAATATCACCAAACATATCATCGTGGTTTCTATTCCGTGAAAGGCAAATATACTTATCGAAGAAAATGATGTAAAATAATGTAACAAAGCGCCTTTACTGAAGCACATTTTATGAGGGACTACACGAACGTAGCTCATCGAGCAGAGTTACTAATTGCTCCTTTGCCTCGCAATAACCTTTACGTCCAACTTGTCCACGACTATTGATGGCACGTGAACGCTACTTACCGCAAACAGCCTGCAGGATTTGTGACGTCATAGTCAGGGTCCCGTCAGGGTCCCAGTGAGGAAACACAACAAATGGATCTTTGTCATGTGCACCGTCCTTTTGAAAGTCAAACCCTAAGAAGATGAGGAACTCTCTGGCACAAGGGGACTCCAGAACATGGGAGCTCAGTTGTGCACACATGGTTGGGTCCCCCTTAAGGAGGAGCTCAGGATGGTGAGTTAATAAGTGCATTTGATGAGCCAACTGTATCTGAAAGTTTGAAAATTGAAAGAGAGTGAGAGGTCAAGAGGTTTAGAATAGCCGTCAAGTAAAACACTCAAAACAAAGGGAATGGTTCAAGGGATCAGTTTTGGAATAACGAGTCAATACATCTCAAACTATCCGTGAAAAGATCATCTGAGATCTTAGAGAATGGTAGACTTTTGTACGACTAGGGGTGGGGCATATGACCCGATCATACACTTGATAACTTACATACATTGCACACTTGATAGCTTCGGACTTGATTATCCGAGATTAAAAAAAAATTTTCTATCCGCGAAAAGATCATCTGAGATCTCAGAGAATGGTAGACGGTACGACTATGGTGGAAATGGTAATGGTGCGACTAGGGGTGGGGCATATGACCCGATCATACACTTGATAACTTACATACATTGTACTCTTGATAGCTTTGGACTTGATTATCCAAGATTAAAAAAATGCATTATTAAAATTATTAATATTGATTATTAAAATGTATTACATATTGTATTCCAGTAAATGGTTTGAACCGGAAGGTAATATGTGATAGTGTAGTTTGATCGTTCGGGTGAGTGTAGTCCTGAGAAGGACTGTTGTCAGTAGTGGTTACTGACGTTTCGACAATATGAGCGGAAGTCATCATCAGAGACTGAGCGGAACTCATCAAATTGTTGAAACGTTAGTGACAGCTACCGACAATAGTCCTTCACAGGACATAACTGAAAGTTAATAATTACATAATACAGAAATAACAAGAATTCATTGGTAGTGCACCCGTGAAGTTAGCTCTTATCTTACCAAGTCCCGGAGAGCTGGCAGCACATGCGATACTGATGTGTGCTGTAATAAGAGCTGTGTCAGCATTTCTTGAAATTTCTTCACTTTAAACGTAACTGAAGGGACTACAAAGTTAAATAAAAACACCCAATAATGAATAAAAAATACTATTTTAGACGCCTTAAACCATTAAGCTTTCCAGATCTAACCTGGAGTTCTGATTTCTAGCTCCTATACTTTTCACTGTTAATTAGTTAAGAGAGATTGGTGTTAACCGAGATATCACCCACTGACCGATAAGTAAGTCACTTCTCATCACCTATTTGTGGATCAGTTAATGCTATTCTTAGCAGAGGTTACATACTTATCAATTCTCGGCGTTGAAGGATTCAAAGGTCCACTGCTTCGGAAAAAGTGTCCTGTATTCGACTCAAAATGCAACTCACTTTTTTTCCTTCCGTTCCTAGGACTTTGTTTATTACTCTAAGAAACGTTCCTATTCTCAGGCTTGCCTGTCAGACTGCGTAATCCGTGATAGGAAAGAGATGTACGAGAGCGAGATATTGCTGAAGATGATTGAATAGTAGACTCTCGCTACTCATTTAAACCGCCAAGAACCACCTCCGCCATAACTTGTTGATAGAAAGTTCCTTAAAAATCAGAAAGAACAAAACCGCCAGACTAACCTTTGCTGTCCAGTGTCTCTGCAGTGACCAGAGGGAACCTCTCCGGAGATGAACTTTTCACCACTTGATCCAATACCCCATCAAACAGCTGATGCCTCAGCTTCATGAAATTTACTGTGGTGTCAAACCCAACATGAACAAATGACGCCCACGAGTCTGGGGTCGACATGTGCTCAACACTCCTCAAAAGGGTCCACGCTTCTTTTAGTGATTCACTGACAGTTCGGCCCTAAAGACAACAGTTAAAAATAAAACATAACAGTCTCAAAATCACTATGACTGGCTAGCACTAAACAAACGAAGTGCTACTGATTTACGTATTTCGTGTTCTGCCTGTTGTGCGGTTCTCCAGTTTCGATATACGATAAGATTGAAACTGCCTCCTTATGCCTCATCCTTCATTTTCAATTTTTTGTAAACTCCTTGCAAGGGCGAGGAATTTGGTATTATTTAGATACACGATGAAAAGTTTATGCGAGGATCTCCTAATTTCATCTCTCCACCGCAGTGCAAATATGTGAATTTTCATATATCTAAAATCTTTATTCAATCAGTTAATTACTTTTTTAACCGACATTAATACATGACTTCCCATGATGAACACTATGTTATTTGTCTCTTCTCGGGGAGGAAGGAAGAACGGAACAAAGAGATTGACGGAAATAGAGCGTACGTTACGTTACGTTACGTTACGTTACGTACGTTACTCAAGGGTGTTATCATACCATAAATGGCTACATACCTTTTCCAAACCAGTGTAGAACTTATAAAACAAGTTCAGCATTGCAGCCTGAGGGGTAGACCACAATGGCATCATCACAGACTGTACACCAGCTGCCAGGAGAGCTGTTGCTAAGTCGAAACTTGCATGCTTCAACTGGCAATACTGGTGGCCACACCCACAGCATGCGTTTAACACCACAAGCTTAGCGGACAATTTTAACATGGCTATGTCCGACACTGTCACTAAGAATGCATCTTCCGATGGAGGGTCGCCAAAGTGATGCGTGTTTGGAGACAGAGCAATACAGGCATCTGGCCAGCTTCCGTAAGTCACTAAATGAACCACGCTTGTTTGAGGCAACATCGTAAGAAAGTGCTCCTTGGTTGCCTGGCGACCAGTGATTGGATCCGCCCCCAGCAAGGACGCAATAATGTTCACTTCTTCTTCAGCGAGACCAGATTGTTTCTTTGGACTCCATACTTTCCCATTCAACTCTACTCTTGATATGTCTGGATTTCCTTGAACGAGAATCTCGAAAGAATCTGCCACTTGTTTCCCTGCATTTGATTTAAGCATTTCTCCTTTCTGTGAAATTGTTCTAATGCATGGCAGAGTTCGAACATTGAAGAATTCATGCAAGAATTTCCCTTCTTTGTCTTGTAAACTTGAAAAAGGAACTGAATTAACTTCCAAGTCTGGAATAATAACCAGTTCATTGACGCCACTTCCAAGCTCAATTTTCAGCTCATCCTCAATAGGACTTAAAAGCAGATGATGCAGCTTCTGAAGCGGTGTCAGTTTGGTAGAGTACAAAAATTCACAATAATAGCAAGATTTTTTGTCTTCTTTTTCATTCACTGACTCACTGCGTTTCCCAGTTACAGATTCGGGTAGGGCTCGGTGATCAAAATTGTAACTCTCCTTGTAGTTGCCGTGAAACTCTTCGATACAATGTTTAATTTTGTTGGTAAATGTAGAATGGTCACAACTCTTGTGCCAATGACATCTCACGATGCCCTTCCCTGGCGACAAAACCCACAAGAGGAAGCCAGTAGGAATAACAGAAAAGAACAACAATGCTGCTTGCTGCAAATCAACGATACTCATTATATCCTTTGCTGAGTATGCTGTAACAAGTCGCTGACTTGGTGTTGACGAGGCCTCTGAATTGGCTAGAATTTTCTTATGTCTAATAATGCTGACAAGAATTCGTGATCTGCAGTGTTCGGCAATTTCTAAGGCCTCCTCTTCTAGATTCATCTCAATCAGGGCTTCTTGCAGGTCCTTATAACACTGATCCAGCTTTTCAAGCAAGGGATCTCTGTAAATCAATCTATTACCATGCTTTGACAACAGCTTGTCTTCCAAGACAGGAATGGCTTTGTTGAAGTACAGACGGGAAGTTTCAAAATTTCTCATGGCTTTTGAAATCTGTGCAAGGGCAAGATTACATTCCAGTTCTTCTTCTAGATCATTTTGCTCAACGGCCAATTTCAAACATGTGTCATAATAATACTGAGCATGGTGTAACTGGTGAAGGTCTCTGTAGCAAGCACCAACAAGTCCATATGCCTTACATTGAAGTGCCTCCATCTTGTTCAATCTGGCAAGCTGTAAATGCTGCTCAAAATAACCAAGAGCTTTGGCATGTTCCCCCATGAGTTTATAAAGACATCCAAAGTTCCTAAATGCAATAACTTCTGAGACTTTATCATTCAAGTTCTGTGCGAGTTTCAAGTGTTGCTCATGATTGACAGTTGCTGATCGAAAGTTTCCCATGTTTGCATACACTGTGCCAATATTGCCAAAAGCATAAGCAGCACCATGACGATCATTAAATTTCTTGCAAAGTTGTAGTTCAATTTTGTGGCACTCCAAAGATTTTTCATAATTACCTTGCAGTAATTCCAGTTCACCTAAATTTGAATAAGCTGTGGTTAGATTTCCCTGGTCAATAAATTTCAATAATTCCATGTACTCTTGGGCATGGTGTAGGGCTTTTTTGTAGTCACCCATGAGTTTGTATGCTGCTGATAAATTCCAGACTGCTGTTCGTTCAATGTCATTATTCCAGTATTTTTTAAATGTTTCTTTATCCTCACCACTTCTCTGCAGATCTCTTCCCACACCTAACAGCTTGCCATTGTAAGACACAGCTTGAACATACTGTGCAAGTCTATGATGGATGTTTGCAATTTTAATGTAACACTTTATTTCATATTCTTTGTCCTTCAAATCTAAAGCTACAAACAGACACTTTTGAGAGACACAAAGAGCTTCGCTGTATTGGTACAAACAGTAGTGAGCTTCAGCCATAACAAGCAGTGCCAACATAACTGCTCTGCCATTCTGTAGTGACCCTTGGCTGTCTTCACGGCTTTCCTTTTCTTCTGTTCCATCATTACCAGTTGCAACATAAATTGATGCAAACCCATACCCAGAATGAGAGACTTCTGAATCAAACTCATTAGAGACATGGTTGTGGCTTTGCATATCTTTCTTTGTCTTCTCAAAATCTTTTTCACCATGCTGGTGTTTGATGCTTGCTTGTGAGTACAGCAGCTGTTCATCCCAACCATAATGTGCCTTTAAGGCTGTCATGGTGACACTTATGCAAATCTTGTAGTTTTCTGTTTCATACAACCTTTTGCCAAGTTGGACAAAACTATCAAAGTTTTGAAAGCTTGCTCCTGAAATTAACCAGATATAAGACATGTTAATCACAACTACAATGAAAAGTCTAACAATTTAATTACCTATATATATGAAATGTTTCATTATAATTAAAAAATGAATATTATTGACCATACAATAACTGAAGACTTTTCTATTTTAAGTTTTTGAGAGTCTTTGCATATTAAGGCCTCTGAATCATAAAATCTTGAGCTCTCTGCACAGGCATAAGCATAAGCCTATTAGCATAAGCCTAATAAGCCTGCATCTGGTTGAGACAGTTGCGATAAGCAAAAACTATTTACATATCAAAAGACTGAAAATGTGTTATTGACAGTACCTTGGTCTGACAGAGAAATTTCTTCCATCTCTGACATTTGGCAGATGCACCCAACAGCTCCAACAATTCTTAGCATGAGTTCAGTTGGGTGTCCTGGGTCCAGCTCATAAGCCTTCAAGTATGAACTTAAACTTTCTCTGTAGTTTCCAAGGTTTTCAAGTGAGACAGCTCTCAAAAAATGGCCCTGTATTTCCAAGAATAACCAGGTTTTTGTCATGTTTTAACCAGACTGGTTAATGTATATATAAATATAATTTAAAATAAATTTGCAACAAGGGCCCATTGGGCTTGAGCTTATTCTAGTTTCTTGTCATCAAGGGACCACAAGTATATTGGTTGATCATGGATTACCAGTTGAGAACATTTTTTTCCAGGTCTCCTTAACAAATCACCAATACTCATTTACTTCTCTTGGTGAAAAGAAGTCATATGGAAAATATCAAGGAAAACTATGACCCAACAGAAGCTTTACCTTGGACCTCCCAACCCAGAATACAACCACATCAACCCTTTACTGCCAGTCATCTGTTGCATACAAATTAAAGAACAGTTTTTAAGATAGCAATTGACTGTATTACCTCCAAAAAATTATAAAATCCACTATCACAGATATCAAAGCTATTTGGCACTTATAGTCTTAAAAAATGGGGTTGATCACAAACCTACCAACTGTTGAAATCTGATCTGTAGCTCAAGTGACTACTGTTCATGATAATATCAAATTTATTATGAAATTTTTGAAATGTTATGGTTACAATTAGAAACTGAATTTCTTTTTTAAAAGAAGTTAAAACTTCCTCAAAATCATATTATGTGATTGTGCAATTTTTTACCTTGGGTTTCTGTGGAATTATGCTTATAAGACTTTCAGCATCCTTTTTGGATTCATTGAACATGCCTAACTTGGCATACACCACTGATCTACAGCCAAGAACATCTTCATTATAAGGTGAAAGCATCAAAGCATCAGAGTAAAAACTGATGGCTTGAAGGTACTCTTCATTTTTAAAGGCTCTGTCTCCCTTTGAGCAAAGTGCTCTCAACTGCAAATTAAGAAATAAAAAAAAAAACAACCTCGGTATAATTCATCTTTGAATCCTCTCATTTTCCAGCTTAGGGTGTCAAACTCAAGTTATTTTGAAAATCACTCTTTAGCCCCCTTAAATAGTAAAATGGTTGCCAGAAGAAAATTATCCAGGCACTGAAAAAAGTATGCAATAACTGGATCAATGTCAGTATCTGAGCAACTACACACCTACCCCTCCCCTGATCTAACAACAGTCAACTGATGACAATTTAGGGTTAATATTGGATTAGGGGAGGGGTATGTGAGCAGTTGTTCAGTTACTGACATTGATCTCAATATTTAATGGAATACTCCTTTGCTAAGCATATCGCTTGTCTTTGAGAAATGCATGGTCAACAGAAAGTGATGGAGTCGTTATAGCATTGTATGCCATTTTTCATCTCACTTCAACTTTACATCATAAACACCACATTTTAATACGAAAATTAACCCTTTCACTCTCAAGATCTTACTGGAAATTTTCCTTACTGTGTGCCAAATATTTCTTTTCAAATCAATAAGCCATTTTACAGCTGTGTACTTAGTTGCCAAGCCTTTGATTTGGAGTGAGGCTGAAGGTGACCTTGTTGTGATAGAGACCAGTATCTAGTTAGCATGATAACAAAGTAATTTGCATTTGAAAAGCAGCAAGGTTTGTATCATAACAAGGTCACCCTTAGCCTCATTCCTGTTCAAAGGCTTGGCAACCAAGCACATAACTGTAAAATGGACTATTCCAAGAAACTAGTGCTGGATCAATAAAAAATTCTGTAGTAGATATTTTTCTATCATTTCATCATGTGTTTGCTTGATATTGAATTGAAATTTTAAGAAGAAATTGTGTCTTAGTAAAAAAAATTGGCGACTTTCGCTGCAAATTTAATCTCCAACGTTTCCTCTGACAAGCCATTAGGCAGCCTGATAGATGGCTGTAGCTCAAAGCCGCTAGCTTAAATTTCTCTCTCTACTATAGAATAATTTAATGCAGTTGGGATGATACAGCAGATGGTTAACAAGGATTAAGATGGTGTCTTGGACTGTCGGTTTAAATGTTCATCGTGATTTGGTTCACTCGTCATTAGCTTACTATACCAGTATCTTCCACAGTTAACATAAGACAAGTAAAGATTTATATGATGTTTAGTATCATAATTCGTGATATTTGTAGGGACAAAACAAATCTGACTCACCTTTTCCATGGCTGAAGTTCTTTTTCTTGGATTAATAATTCCAGTTAAACTATCACAGAATTCAACAAGTCAACTATTTTTTAAATGTAAAAATTTGATTCAAACTTCGACTTCACATTACAGCCATCCATGGAAAGAAGGAAGAATAAAAACACAATTAAGACTTCAACTCCTTGAGTCTAAATTTTCACATTTCAGACGATAATGAGACTACTTTAACGCCACTTATCAAATAAACTTCACTTAAAGTGGCTTGTTTACAACATAGACGAACTCTCCGCCATATTGATTTGCTTGGCAACCAGCGCGACTCGGTCCTAATCTCTTCGCAGTTTAACCAAAAGCGCCTTACAAATTATGGCCATTTGCCTGCCTTGAAGCTGTTAAATTTTTAATAAGACCACATTTCTTTGATTTAAGGATCTTTTCTTTCCCCCAAGGCTCCATTGTATCAGACGACGTTTCATCGACGTATTTGGAATTTTTCAAAGGAATTGTCACAACATTTATGAACAATGAAAGCTAAATTGACTGCAGCGAGCTCTTTACTATTGACTGTCCTCTTCCTATGTTTCCTCAAAGGCACGGAATTAGTAACTAGTGGTGACTTGATTGAGTTCCGTAAGTGGTTTGATGATCGTGGTGGAAAATGCCGTTGTAAATTTCTGGAAAGGAAAGACCACAAGCTCACTGCTGTAGCAGATAGACGTATTGTAGACAAAGAGTCCATTTTGATGGTTCCCGAGTCTTTACTAGTGAACTCTGCCACAATTGAAAAGTACAGTAGCGCCATCTCTAGAAGTATACATATTTAAGCTGTTCTATTTAAAAAATACATTCGTTTCTTGAATCCATGTTATACTGTCAAAAGTAGCCAAAACCGGCTGTTGGGGTGTTTCAAGTTTGCTGTTCAAATTTGAAACTTGAGCGGTGAAGTATACCTTGTTGCCCCGTAATACTGATGTTAAGTCATGAGATGCGAACATTGTTGCTATATCACTTCTTCCCAAAACAACCTCTGATACCCATGCTAGTCTCAACATAGTCCTAATTTCAAACTAGTCCTACTTAAATAGTCCTACTGTCAAACTACGTATTAGAGGTTTTATATTTTGGCAGAAGTTATATAGTATCGATGCCTACATCTTACAATTTAATAGGAAGTCAGGTGAAGCAAAGGTGAATGGCTGAAAGGAAGATAGGAAGAAAGGGGGCTCATTTTAAGAAAAAGATATCGCATTTATGAGCCTCTGGAATAATAACTATAAAGGGTATTATGACCCTGAAACTTAATTGTGTTCCCAAATTCATTCCCTGTCCCTCAAATTGAATTTCAATCACGCTGTCACTCATATTGTTAGCAAATGGAAAAAAAAAAGGATCGCCCCGACAAAGAATTTCTACCTGGAAGGGATCTAGCTGGGATCCATTGTGGGAAGCTAGAAAATACAAAATTCCATATGGTGATAATCACAATGCAATAAGTATTTTATATTGGTAACATTTCTTGTTAATCCTGAACGGGCAGTTCAGAGCTAAGTATTCAGTGATTCTTGTGTGGTTTATATCATATCAGGTCAACCATTGGTCCAACGTTGGAGCAGCTATCTCTTGTTCAGCACCAGATCCTTAACCATCCAGATTACTTGGAACAACAAGTAATGCGGTTTATGCAGATGGCAATATTTGTGCTTTATTCTGTTCACACCAGCGATGAGCAATGGCTACCTTACTTTAATATCCTCATAAACCATCAGTGCAATGCTTTGTGGATGTGGAATGAAGAGGAGCTGAGGGAGCTGCAAGATGAAAAACTACTAAAGAGAGCAATTGAATGGAAGGAAATGGTCTCCAGGCTGGCATCTAACATAACACCAAAACTGAATGGCTTTGGCTTGTTCTATGGAAAGGACCTTACTCCAGAGACCTTGGTAAAATATTAAGAAATACCTTAACACCAGTAGTTGATGCCAGTTTAAGTAGAAGGGTACCTTATCAGGGATTATTCTTATTTTTGTTTTGCTTGTTTCATGTGACAAATATCTCAGTGTCTTTTTTTCAAGGTTGAGTAAGCAGGTGTTTCCCTTGATCTGTAAACCCTTTAACTCACATGAACAGTTCCTTCTGATTCCAATGTGATATCTTGCTAACAAAACTTATGAAAGTTTGAGTCAAGTAACATCACATTACCAAGGAGTATCATATAGTTGCAGGAATTTTTTGCAGTAAGTACTGAGAGCTTTACAAAGATAGTGGACTCTTGTTTATGTGACACTGCTTGTGCTGGAAAATTTAATTAACACATGAATGACAAAAGGAACAATTCAGATCTATTGTATACACCTATCTAGCAGTAAGAAAGAGGGTAAGTTTCTAAAGAAACTGTGGTGCTGCATTCAGTGGGAGAGTATAGCAGGTAATTTAGTGTTGACAGCTGAGTTGAAAATGTAAATTGGCCACCATAAAGGGTAAATAAGCTGATGTTTCAAGCCATCATTCCCATCACTCTGACAAAGGGCTAACACACAAAACGTCAGCTTTTTTATCCTTTATGGTGGCCAATTTACATTTTCAACTTGGTTGTTAACACTAAATTACCTGCTATCTAGCAGTAAGGTTGTTATATAAAATAGCAAAAAGGAAAAATTGCCAAATCTGAATTAATTATCATATAGCATAAGTACATGGCATTGTTATGTAGATTTTTTTATTCTTGGAATGGCTTGAAATCTCTAAACAACATCTGGTACTCTAAAGAAGTTTAAAATAACTTTTTGGTATAAAAATTGCATGAAAATTGTGCAGCTGCCAAGCAGATAGCCTGAGGGTTGTTTTAAAGGCTAATAAACTCTTTGGCTTTTTCCTTTTTGGCGTTTTTTATTTTTTTATGACAAGTTATTGCAGTTAGGTGTATGTTGAATTTGTTTGTTTGTATGTTTGCTTCAGATAAATGCAGTTTGTGCAGTTCAATCAAACAGTTATAATATAACAAGTCACTCTGGACGCCCGGTCAGGACCCTGGTGCCAGTAAGTTAATTTTCTCTACAGTCTGATTTGTTATTTTTCCTCAAGTGTTCGACCTTAAACTACCATTTTGCTTCTTTCTGTGTTGAATAAGGAAAGCTTTCTGTGTTGTCTTATTTTCACATATCCACCAGGAAATTTTTATTCTATCTACAATCACTCATCCTTATCTTTATGTCATGTGATGCATACATTGGAGCTCACTAAAGAATACCTGATCAAATGCACAAGTATCTGAGTCGTGCACCTCTGCCAATGTCATTTTCTGCATAACTTGCACTTATTGCAAAAAGTTATACATTGGTGAAACACGAAGACGACGAGGTGACCGATTCCAAGAACACCTTCGCGACGTTGGAAGAAATGACAAGGACGCATCCAAACCAGTCGCTAGACACTTGAGTCTCCCTAATCATTCTAAACAGATGTAGGGAAAGGCCGCAGTTTGCGGCCTTTCCTTAAATCTAGGCAGTTCGGAAAGTCGTAAAACTCTAGAACAAAAATTTATCTCCCAATTCGGCACTCTTAATTCCAACGGTATCAACGAGCGCTTTTCGTTCAACTAATTTGTTCTTGTTTTCTTGTCAACATATTTCCACCAACAGCGTAGCTCCATTTTCTGCATATAAACCCACACACAACCCACAATTCCTCCAATCACTCTGACGAAGGGCTAACGCTCCAAATGTCAGCCTTAAAACTCTTTGCGGTGACCAACTTACGTTATCAACTCAGTTGATAACACTAAATTACCCTGTTATACTCTCCCACCGACGCAGCACCACAGTTTCTTTAGAAATTTACCCCCTTTATTTAGAAATGGCTTACTACTCAGCCAGGGCTGGACCCTAAAATGCCCGCCATTAAACCGACTCCTCTCCTTTAAAACATAAGGTTTGTGGATCTCTCTAGAAACTACCATCGTGTTAATCTTCAATATTTGGTGCGAAATTCGGATCGAAAAGTTTAGCTTCCTTCTTAACAAAGTCACACTTGTTGTTGAAAACTCATGTCATTTTCTTTTCAGGGCCTTAACATGTTCGCATATCGGCCCAGTGTTGGTGGAACATGGTGGACCAAGGGTGGCGCCCTACGTTACAGACGTGTTAACACTACAATTGAGGAAGGAGACACTATATTCATTGACGTTAATCCGAATGGTGACAGCGTTCAAACGCTTCTGCAATATGGCTTGTTCGTTTCTGAGGGAAGCAAATTCTTCACTCCTTTGCCAGAGCAAAAAAGCAGGATGCGGCGAAGATTTGTGGACATGTTAAAACTCAAGAAGAAAATAAAATACAGCGAGAAATTCACTTTTAAGGCAGCAGGTCTTCCAAGTTTCAGAGTACAAGCGCTTTCGGACAAAGATGTCGACGCTTTAGTGAGAGCAGGAAGCAATCCGAGCAGATTATCTGAGTTAAAGAAAGTATTTAACAGTCCATCGCTTCATGTTGGAACCAACCCTTCATACTCTTGCAAGGACGAAGTGGTCGCCTTAAATTTGTTAACGCTTCACCTCAGAGATGAAATGTTAGGTAGAACTACTGGAATGCCACAGGATGAAGAGATCTTGACCAAGGATATTCCAACAAGGCAACGTATTGCTGTGGAATTTAGACTGAAGTTTAAAAAGCTTGTTACGAATTATCTTGATATAACCAGCGCTCGAGCAATAGAGACAAAAAGGGAATGTCTGTCTAGAAAGAGAGATGAACTTTAACCCTTTTTTCGCAGCCCGTAACTTGTGTGCGTTCCACCATACTCGAACTACCAAATTTAGTCTGAAAATATCCCAGGAAAGTTCTCCAGTACTGAATTAAAATTTTCAGATGGCTGAATTCTAAAACGTTTACCAGAGGCTCACACATCTTCAAGGGCTACGTTTGAATTACTTTTTATTAGTATGTCAAACCTCAGGTCCAGAAAATAATTTATGTTTGCTATTTATGTCCACTATAATTTCCTCGATTAATAAATGCATATTAAGGATTGGTCGTTTGTTTGAAGTTTCAAACGCTAAAGACTCTGCGTCAAAATGCGTTGGTAGGTGAGTACCCAAGGTCGGATTGCACTAATGAATGCCCTTGTGTGACATACTTGATCTCATTTTCATTAACAACATGGGCGACATTTGGAGACCACGTTACAAACCGACTTTTATTCAGTCAAGTCTTTACCTGACAAACAGCAAATAGTACTTGTCATAAAACTCGGAGTGAGATGGCTCAATGCCAAAAGTTAGTCTCATGTTATGGTTCTTTTTTATTGAAATCCTGTTCTTCCTCATTAGGGGCGCAATTAACATTCCAGCAGTTTGACTATGTTTCAGGATCAAGTTTGGATTCAAAACAACAGCAAATTTAGCACGTACATTGGGTGTGGTCACCATCAAGAGAACTTGGTTATGGTGAACTAATCGATTGTATAATTACAGTTGACAAGAAGGCAGAAGCTTCCTATCATATTTTGCTTTCATACCCCATTAGGGAAGTTATCAGATGTCTGTTACTTTCAAGCGATATCTATTTGAAGATTGTCATTTCAATTTCGATCGGGCCATCAGTTTCAGTCAATAAACTTCCTCTGCCTGTCGGTATGGTCTTGATTTGAAGCTCGCTGTTGCTGTAGTCTGGAGGAAAATCTTCATCTTCCAAATCCTCCTCACTGATGAAACCTGATGATTCTACAGCTCCACGGCTTCCACGACGTTTTACATTAAATATTTTGTCAATGCTACTCTGAAATCGCTCTAGTTTTTGTTTTCTTTCCCTGTGACGCTTAACTCCAATACGGACAAGGACACGTTCCATGCTCCGTCTGACTGCTCGTCGAATCCTCGATGGAAGTTTTCGAATCCTACAGAAAATTTTGCTTAGGGTTAAAAGCTAACCTTTGATGACTTTTAGATTCTGAGTTTTTTCTAAGATTTCTAGAAAGACAGAAGTAATACAGCAAACCAGATCAATGATGTCAATCAGGTGGTACGAGCATATCTAGAGGGTATTACCGTGCATTTAGCACTCTTTTTGCTAAGATATTTACAACAATTTTGATGAAGTGCTTTGACATGTCTCAAATGCTTAAAGACCTAATGCGCAATACTCCTCTCGAGAAATTCATAACCTCCCCCCCCCCCTTCCCCCAACCCCCGCCTGCCTTGCCCCCGCCTTGATCAACATATTTTCTCCCATCAGATGCGTTTTCGATGTACATACTTGAAAAAGAGCATTTGTTGTTACACACGAACAAACCGGTGGATTTCTGGAAATTAAAGTTGGAGGCACATTATGCAACAAAGAAATAACGAAATCCGTGCCAGTTCACTTAACTGTCTCCCGACCATGCGCAGATTTTGTTGTAATCTTGGAAGAACAAGGTCCATCTTGGGCAAAAATTTCAACCACTGGCAATGAAAATAATTTGCGCAGTTGTCACCCTTTCACATAATAGCAAGCTTCCAATTAGAAGCAAAATACAAAACGAACTCGAAGAAACTTATCACTTAACGAAGTACCTTTGTAGTTGGCACACTTTGTCCCGAAAGATATTTTGCAACACATTACCAACTGTAACGTGGTTTTTCAAAACTATAAAACAAAATTACTATCTCTTGATTGTCTTGCATGTCTTGTATGTCGCGACTTTGAACAGAATTTAATTCAAATATGACGTCACAATTTAGATAATTACGAGCGCAAAGGGAAAGTCAAATTAAATCGTGAGATTGTCAGTCACTGAGATAATGAGCGTTTACTTGTAGACAAAAAGGGTTACTTAGGCTTCGTCTTTTTAAACTACGAAAAGGTCAGAGTGTATAGCCGGAGAGTCGAGTCACTTCTCTTTTCTTTACGTCATTAAAAAATGTTTCCTTGTGTGTGTGTGTGGGTGTGTGTGGCGGGGAAAGATTCCCCTGTATAAGATAAAACACGAAAACTGAGGAAGTCATAAATATCATGAAAGAAACCAAGCTCGTTAAGGATTACGCTTCTGTAAAGAAGAGTTGGCTGGGAAGGCAATACCGAAATGCGGCGCACGCAAAGTTCAGTACAGCGGACAAGTACTATAAAGATATGCGCGCCAGGAGGTAACATGGCGGACGAGCTGAAGATTTCGATACAATTTAGGTAAGGTTCTGCTCCAGGTTTTCTCCCAGCCTTACAACCGCAGATCGTTTTGATGAGAATATAAACTTTGACTAAAACTTTCTCTTCTTTAAAAGTGGCGGCGCCGAGTTACTGTTCAATAGAGTAAAGGAACATGACGTGGTCTTACAGAAGGATGGAAAGCCATGTGAGTGTCAGATTATCGTTATTTATTTCTGCTAAGAGCTTATTTTCCGAAGAATTTAGCGGTTCACTTAAGCCTTTCCGCTAAATCCTTAATCGGCATACAGATGTTAATAAAATTACTTAAGATGAAAATGCTTTGTTGCAAGTCTCTCATCAATCAAAAAATCAAAAATTCGTATCCTCTTTTTTTGGTCTTTTTTTCAACAGGGAATATTAAAAGATTACTGGCATGGATCAAAGACAACTTGCTTAAGGAAAGACCAGAACTGTTCGTTCAAGGAGAATCAGTGTATGAATCACTGTCTATTGTTAATGAAATATTGCATGTAAAATGCCTTCCTGGATTAATCTAGCTAGATTAACAAGTTATTAATAATTATTTTATTACTCCTTCACTGCTTAATGGGATCAACATCAGACAATTAAAGTACTTTTGTTGCATTATGGTTATCTCAAGTTGAATAAAAGGATGACAGCTGTAGTGGTTGGTACTCACAGACAGCCTCAGAAGTCATTTGAGTGATATTTTGAATAAAAGTAGACTAATGAAATACTCAGAAATAGTTGTGTTTTTTCCTTAATTTTCAGACGGCCTGGTATACTAGTACTGATAAATGAGGCAGACTGGGAATTAATGGTAGGGACAAGGATAGATTTTCTACAAAAACAGCACAAAATACGTCTCCTTGATAACTGATGCTTTTTGCTTTCTGTTAATTAGAAAATTTTCCTTAAGCTTGTAGATTTTGAGGTTTAAGAGCCAACTGAGATGAGCATCAAGTAAGATAAATGAACTTTTTCTGATTTAATAAATCAGAGTTGGTTTCAACAGAAAAATTTTCCTTCCTAAACTCATTACATTCCCTGTGATATCTTTTCATTATTTTTTTTTACTGAAAATCAAGAAAATTTTCTTTCCTCTTTATCCTGGTTTTTAGTGAGTTTTTCTTTATCAAGAGTACACATGAACATGGCAGACATACATTAAAGCACAGGGTTTTACATTAATAGCCCATTAATGCTTTCTTCAAATTATGTAAACTAATTTCAATGTTGAAAATTTCCTCTGCTCTGCATCATCCAGTTTCTGCTCAAACATGCAGAGCAATTGCTTAGGTGTCAAGCACTTATTCCTTTTAACTGCAATGCATTCCTCTCCTTTGATTACTTCACAGGGTGAACTGGACTATGAGTTGCAAGAAAATGATAACATTGTTTTTATTTCTACTCTCCATGGTGGATAAGACTGCATAACTTTATAGAACATTTTCATGGACTAAGGATCAGATAGATGTTGACATTGGCTTGTATTCCATGGGCTCATGATCAAGGTTCAACCAAGAGGAACATGAAGGTCTTAAAAAATTCTTAGAATTTGGAAAGTTTCAATCAAGATGGGAAAATCATCCTGCAATAATCTGAGTTTCATGGAAATGGCAACCAGTTGCAGAGGTCCAAATCTACTTTTCAAGAACAATGGAAATATATGTGCTGGACATTGTGTAAAGACAACAATAACATCTGTGAAATTAGCCTGTATGTTTACCTAAAAAGGAACACTAATCAAGACATATTTGGGTGTACCCAAGGGCTTTCAATGATAAAATAGAGACATAGTTTTATGATGATTTTCACACTCAATTTAGACATTAGATATGCAAGTTATAAGCAAAAGCATTTGAAAAGTGTGTGAAAATGTTGTCCCCTTCACACAATATTGCACACACTTTTCTACTAATTCTTGAAGCCTCTCTGAAGAAAATGTACTCTGATGCATGCACTTTAGAGCCTCAATGGTGATTTGTGACTGAACATGGACAAACCATGATTTCACTCCTATCATGGAGTGCTAAGTAGCAATACCAGAGGTCACACTGGCAAAAATTGAAGATGTGGTTACTAAGATATTCTTGTACAAAGGTTTCCTCAGTGATCATACATTTAGAGGTAAAGAATATTGTCAGCCAGGAGACACTAATCTAACCATGAAGTTTAAACGATTTCATTCTGCAAAGGTTCAAAGACTATTCATAAATACCCTGTTCAGTGAATAAGAATCATGATAACTACATCATATTCAGAGATAAAATCATGAATACAAATGAGTGGCAGACCAGTAGCCTTACCTGAATCTCTTACTATAGTGAATTTATCATGAGCCAATCAATTCAGGTAAACATTATTACTAAGCATTGGTCCATGTGATGGATCAAAGATAGATAATTGCCCTGGATGAAAAACTCCATCCCAAGATTCTCTCTTCAATCCACCAAATGGTTCTGTCTCCAGGGAGGAAAAAAGTTTTCTCCCTCATCATGTGTTGGTGAGTAAAGGCCACTTTTGCTCTGGAGGAGACATCCCAAGTGAAAAAAAAAAACTTTGAGGGGAAATTTTCACTTTGCAAACTTTGACTCTATGGTCAATCTATCAAAAATACCCATTATTTAGCAGTAGCTGACCATAAAACCTGAAAAACATCCACAGTTAGACATTCCACCTACATTTCTATTACAACCTAAGTAAAGCTGGGTCATAGCTATCTCAAGCTTCTAGACACCTCTGTAGAAAATTTTGTGATCAGAGAAATTTCTCTCGCTGGAGGTGGAGACTTCTTGCCTGAAATGAAGGCATATCTGTCATAACTCCCAAAAATACCCATAACATGACAAGTGGCTTGTAGTAAAGATGACAATAAGAACTAGTGTTTGATGAAAGGAGCCTTTTTACCCTTGTGGCAGTAACTTAACCTGCTAACAAGGACAGTGTCGAATTTAGCAAAAGTATCTGGTACTGAAGTATTGAGTTACAAGGAATAGATAGCATTTTAACATGAATTACAAGCAATCATGGTGTTGGCAGATTTTTTTACTGTGTTTTCCTTAGAATAAAATTTTATAAAAGCACTTCCCAAGGAGAAAAACAATTAAAGTACTGGCTTAAAACACAAACCAAGAAAACAACATTTCTTGTTATTTATACATGGCATTTATTGAAAAGCAGAAAGTTACTCCTTTACAGCATATTTTCTCAATGAGAAGTGTGCGAGTTTCTTCTGCTGCTTCTTGGTCTTAAGGGATGCCTCATGCTTAGTAAAAGCACGTCTCATGGCACGCGTCTTCTTGGGTCTGAGATCAAGAGGTTTAAACTTCTTGGATTTGTAGAACTTGCGCAGGTTTTCACGCTGAGTCTGGCTGATAACAGTCAAAACTCGAGCAATGGATTTGCGAACAAGTTTTCTGCAAAGAGACATATTCCTAGTTAGGAATTTATAACTCTGAAAAAATCATCAACAAAGTTTACAATAGTTCTTAGTAGTTTGATAATAGTGTTTGCCAGTTAAAGAAATCAAGGAGAGTCTCACAAGACTAAAAAAAATATATATTCAAGGAACAAAATCATGCTTCTTAAAGCCTTTTTATGATCTGTACCATTAAATAATTTGTTTTAAATCAATCCACTAGCATCATGATCATAATGAAACACAGCCAAAATCATTAACTTGTTACTTATCTAGATGCCAATCTATAAGCAGCTAACATCTGCACCTGATTGGTTAAAGCTGGGTTAAGATAACCCAGGGTTAGTGTGAAATCTGATTTCAGATCTGAAAGCTTCAAAGAAAAATTCAGTATAACTCTCCTTTTCTAAAATTAATGATTGGATGCTTGAAGAGAATATAGAAAATTATCCCATAGAGGCTTTTGAACAAAGGAATAAAGAAACCTAGACTGAAATTTAACCTTGGGTTAGCACTAATCTGCCTTCAAACAACTGGATCTTAATTAACTTTTTCTCCATCATTTCTCAAACATATGTTTCAATGATGTTCCAATATATATAAAAAAATTTCAACTTGATTGGGAGACTGTGCATCCAAATAATAACAAACATTTCTAATTTTCACTAATTCCAATGACGTTGGAAATTGAGCATAATTGCTTACAACAATTGACAAACATTTAATAACAGTTGTGGGAATGTACTAGGCATTTAGATGAAGGCAAAAATAATTAAGGGATGCCTGTTTCACTTCACCCCAGACTTAAACTGACTCTAGAAAACTTCCATCTGCCCAAAAATTGTGTTTTATGGCACTAAGAAAATCAACTGCTGCGAGACTTCCAGAAAGTCTAAAATCATGCACACAGAGCATTACTCTTTTGCAAATCTATTTTTCAGCAATAGTAAATTGGGTGTAGGAAATCATTTAGTAATGAACAATTTTATCATGTTTTCACAGTTAAGATCTAGCTTTAATGTGAGTAGAAATAAGTACAGGTTTTGGAGTTCAAACAGAGACAGTTTTGGAAAAAATCATGTTATCACTATTGGTTTAACAACTTAGGATTGGTTTATTAATTCATTTCAACTCACATTTTGGACAGCTTGGATGCAGCCCCTCCAGTAACCTTGGCGACTTCTAAGGAGGCCAACTCATTCTTCAGCTCATCGAGCTGCCTTAGAAGATCTTCTTTTTTCTTCCCTCGAAGTTCGTGAGCTTTGACCTTCACCTGAAGTGTATTTAAATACATATATATGTACTTAGCATCTTCGCATCGCGTGATCAGTGACAAAGGAATATATCAAGGAATGTACCAACGTATTCACGAGTCAAGACAAACCTCGTTCGAATGGATACTCTTACACTTCAACTTTATTTTCAAACTCTCGTGTTTCCTTTATTATTTTGCACGGAGTTCGCTCCATAGGAAAATCTACCGATTACTCGATCCTTAACAGCTAACTTAACAGTTGAGTTCTAATATTTTAGATTTTGGTAGTAATATACTTAATATCTTAAGTCGATGATTCGTCACTCAGTGAAGTTTACGCATAACGAGGAGCTGTTACCAGAAGTTACGAGTGTACAAATTAACGCTTTGATAATCAGCTATATCAAGGTTGAAACGTTAAGATATAACTATCAATGAGGAGATTAAGGTTTATTGTCACTAGGGGAAACTGCATGGTGAAGTAAAGACAATAACAGATTCGATGGAAAAGGATGTTTACAACATAGATTTTCACGAAAACCCACCATTTTGGATGTTGGTTAAGAGAGAAAGAACTATGGGATTTTGAGTAGCCTCATGGGTAACGAAACCGCTGAAAGTTTAAGGAGATCGTGGGCCCAATATCGGCTCGAAGGATCCGGGAAAGAGGGAAAGAAAAATTTGAGAGAAGTCTAATTGAGAGGTTTGGCAAGGGAATACGATCAAGAACGGTTACGGCCCAAGATAATGAGATTCATGAGTGAAATATCGTAGAAACTAAGCAACAAAACAAAAAGGGTAGGAGCCTACTCGCGTGTGCAAATTACTACAGACAAGATTATTTTTCTAGCCTTGAACCATATGCCCCAGGAGGTTTACGTTGTATTGCATCCAGCATAGAATCCTGATTTTTCGAATGTGAAATATTTGATTTTCTCAAAATCTTATGAAATGGAAATAAAGGAACAAATTGTACTCTCATTTGTGAGTCAAGGAGAGAAATCATTATGACGTAACTGAGTACTATTGTTACGCGAGGATAATTAATGTGGAAGAGCTTCCACATCTATTGGGCGAAATCAACGTATTGGTGTGATTTAAAAGACCAAATTTAGGTAGAAGTAAGACTTGGATTTGCAATTTTTGCCCCTGCATTTCATTCTTGCCCGCCCCCTTGATGATTCAGATGGACTCTGGTGATTTTGAACAGACAAGTAAGTAGATTTCCTGCAACGAGAGCTATCTGAGTCTAATAAGGATAACATCAGAAGTAGAATTGCTTCCACTATACAATCAGCGTCACTACATGGCATCAACTTGACTAAAGACGAACAAAATGCCCTTAAACGACTGAAAAACGACAAGGACAAAGTTATTCTACCAGCCGACAAAGGACGAGTTACTGTTGTCATGGACAAGACTGACTATCACGACGAAATGGACGCAATAGTTAACGACAAACAAACCAACGAAGAACTCAAACGCGACCCGACTTCTGCGCTTCAACGCAAACTGAACAGCACATTACTGATACTTAAGAAGACAAACGCCATTGACAGCCAACGCTACTACCGACGATGGTGTTCAGTACCACAGCCACCGAAACTTTATGGTCTGCCGAAACTACACAAACCTGGTTTCCCAATGCGACCTATTGTTTCTTTCTGTGGTTCTCCGACATGCCATGTCCAAGTACCTGATGACAATAGTGCAACCGCTCACCGACAAATCCAGACGTGAACTACACTCTACCGGGGACTTCATTAACGCCACTAACACTATACAGATACCTAACGACTACAAACCAGTGTCACATTGTTTCGAAGCGTAAATAAGATACTTTCGAAACACTTCAGATTCGATTGTCTAAATGGACTCCCCCAGAGGGCCAATTTGCATCTTTCGATTATTTCATCGAAAATAAAGATTTTTTCATCATCAAAAATGCAGCCTCAAATTTAAATTCAATCGTAACACCAAATTTTCTAACCTTTCTTCAGAAGAGTGGTCGGCACTAAAATGTCTAAAAAACGCAAAGACATAGTTATTTAATTGGCTGACAAAGGCGGTGCAGTCGTTGTTTGGCGGGCCGACCCCCTACCAAAAAAAAAGAAGCACGCACTTGAAATTTTTCGTTATTTTAATTTCCTTAGCCAAAACAAATTTATTTTCACTATGAATATTACATCTCTTTATACTGTCATTCTCGATGACAGAGGTGTCCGGGCCCTCAAACTTTTCTTTTTCAAGCAACGCACTGTTAAGGAACCTAGCTCTGAAACACTACTCCGTCTAGCTGAACTAGCATTTACAGGCAATTGCTTTCATTCGGTAGCAACTACCACAAACAAACTGATGGCCTTGTCATGGGTACTAAAATGGGATCCAGCTACGCAAATCTTTTCGTTGGTTTTATCGCACACCAATTTTTTAGTCAATACCACGGCCTCAAACCTGAACTCTACGGCCGATACATTGACGACTGCATCGGCGCTACCTCCAGTGTACCAGAGTGGAGTGCACTCAGTTTATAACCGCCGTCAATTCCTTTCACCCGGCTCTTAAATATACCTGGGAAATTTCCGACACTTATTTGGCTTTTCTAGACATCAAAATTTCAATTGAAGGCAACGGTCTATGCACTAGTGTTTACTACAGACCTACAGAGTCACATAGTTGTTGTATTCATCTTCGCATCCATCACACGTCAAGATTTCCATAACTTTATCACAGTTTCTCAGACTTCGTCGTTTATGAGTAGTGACGACTCTGATTTTTTTGAAAATCAGAGACAATGTGCCAGTTTTTCTACAAACGTGGCTATCCTGTTTCTGTCGTTCAAGCGCGCCACCACCGTGCTCAACAAATTGATCGACGGACAGTACTACAACTGGATTATTTAGTGTCAACAGCTGGGTTGAAAACGTAAATTGGCCACCATAAAGAGTAAAAAAGCTGACGTTTCGAGCGTTAGCCCTTCGTCCAATTCTCTGACGAAGGGCTAACGCTCGGAACGTCAGCTTTTTTACTCTTTATGGTGGCCAATTAACGTTTTCAACCCATTTGTTAACACTAAATTACTTGCTATACTCTCCCACCGACGCAGCACCACAGTTTCTTTAGAAACCTACCCCCTTTATTTATTCGTACGACAAACGGCTAAGAAGGAAAATACTAATCTCATTCCATTCACTGCTCGCATTTCACTCTTACAACCACGCAGTTAAGTCTATCAGTCTTGAAAAATTTAAATTACTCCAAAACGATTCAGAGACTGGTACTATCTTTCGCAACTACCACTAATTTCATTTAAACGTGATAACAAAATAGGCAACTTTTTGGTCAGAAGTTAATTTCAAACCAATGACCAATCTGGAACTTTCAAACGCGCGCGCTCGCTCACGATGCAAAACTTGTCGTTTCATTCATAACGTAGAGACAGTGTCGGAATCCAAGAGATCCATTAACATCACTGATCACTTCACGAGCACCTCCACCAATGCCACTTACTGCATAACTTGTACTTATTGTAAAAAGTTATATATTGAAAGAAATGACGAGGATGCATCTAAGCCAGTCGCTAGACACTTAAATCTCCCTAATTATTCGAAGCAGCATATGGTGGTTTGTGGCCTTTCCCAACATCTAGGCAGTTCGGAAAGCCGCAAAACTCTAGAGCAAAAATTTAGCTCCCAAATTAGCACTCTTAATCCCCACAGTATTAACGAGCGCTTTTCATTCAACTAATTTATTCTAGTTTTCTCGTCACCATATTCCCAGCAATAGCGTAGCTCCATTTTCTCCATAGAAACCCACACACATCCTACAATTCCTCCAATTGCTCTGACGAAGGGCTAACACTCGAAATGTCAGCCTCATAACTCTTTCCTGTGGTCAATTTACGTTGTCAACTTAGTTGATAATACCAAATTACCCTGTATCTTTTTTAATGGTTAGGCCATGCAATTTTGTGCGACTTTAGCACTGACAATGTGGTCAGATATATCTGAAATATCAATATATTATCAAGATATTTCATATATTTATTTCATAGGTACTGAGATTTACCCACAAAAATCGTAGTGAATAAAATTCGTACTGATTCTAAATGTAGCCAATCAGGAGTACGAACGACAAAATTTCACCGTGAGAAATTATCGTTCGTCCAATCAGCAACGCGAACGACGAAATTTCACTAATGATGAATGAACGTACTGAAAAGAACGTCATGCGAGAGCCGTTGCACAAAACCCGCGCGCTTTGAAAAATGGCCGAGGGAAGGTTCGCTTCTGTTTACTCAGTTGAAGAATTCATTTTAGAACACGAAAACAAAAATACCGCTCAAAAAACTGGAAGAGATGTAAGATTGCTTGAAAGATTTTTGAAAACGAAGGACGAAGACAGGAAAATTGAAGATATTCCAGCGGCTGAGTTGAATGAATTCATTAGCGAATTTATTATCTCCGTACGCACTAAAGATAGCAACGAGTACGAGCCGACTTCGCTTCGAAGTTTAATGGCCAGCTTCGAACGACATTTTAAGAAAAAGGGCTATTCTGCCCCATTTGTGCTATTTGTCTACCAAAGACAACACGAAAAAATCTCAGCACCTATGAAATAAACACATTACAGCATGGAAAATGCTTTGTACGATTTTCATTCACTCGTTGATACGTATCAGAAAACTCACTCGTTCGCTGCGCTCACTCGTTCGTTTTCTGATACTACACAACTCGTGAATAAAAATCGTACGCGCGCATTTTCCATGAAGTAATCTCTGTATCTGAAGTGTCAAACTAAAGACTTAAAACTGGAAAAATCTGAAACAAAAAAAGCACGATGGATGACAAGAGACCACAAGCTACTCATGTTCTCCAGTATAGGATAGATCGCATTGAGATACTGATAAATTGTAACTCTTATAAAAGGTTGTCTTTTCCAAGTTTATCTTAATCTCAATGAAGATCTAACTTGCGATATTGAAAAATTATTTAGGTTAGTAGGTGAAAGTTACTTTCTTAACTGATAGGATGATTAATCTACCTTTCAATTCAAAGTTTACCAATGATCGCACGTCTCAATGAACCAGAAAAGAGGTCGCATATGAAATGCCTAAGATTTCATGATCTATCTCATTTAACTCCCTCGCATACAATTTCTTTGTTTGAATTTTTCGAAAGTATTTATTTGCATGTTATAATTCCTTTTTCAGCTTATCCTCGGAATGATTGAAAGCGATCTCCTCTTTCCGTGGCTGGATCCTAACATTCACGCCATGAGAGACCACTTGAGGTATCTCCATAACTGCCAAGCGATGAGCAAAGCGAGAAAATTCACCCATTTTGTCCAGAGACACCCTGTGGCTTCAGTCTTCCTGGGCACCTTCATGATAACTGGTTTTCTTCCGTTCTTTTTGTTCCTCGCCTTCGTCGTAGGATCTTCAGTATTTGTACTGTTCTCTATTCTTCTGTTTCAAGGCGGGGCTCTTGCGATAGGCTTATTGTCTCTCCTTGGAGTTTTTGTCCCGATCGTGCTATTTGGAACTAAAATAGCAGCCCTTGTCTACATCTTCTACATCATCACTGCAACAGGTCTGAGAGCAATACACGTTTTTACCGGCACGATCGTGTGGGTACCGTCAACGATTTTCAAAGCCGTGAACCAAAAATTTCACGACACTTTTCCATCTCTGGGGGACGAAATACGATTAGAAATCCCGCATCGACGTCGCTCTAGTTCATTTATGCAATAATATGGATAGTCCAAAACTTGGTGAGGCAAAACGACGCGCACACGTCTTTTAGGTTTGATGTTACAGAGCCATCGCAGATGATACCAGAGAATAAACTAATAATTTGCTGAAGCTGCTTCCACCAGTAAATCTCACTTTACAAATCACTCTCCCTATAAAACAGAAACGCTTTTTTTCGGCCAGGGGAAATTAAACCGCACAAAGCATAACGTCTTAAAAAAGATAGAAGAAATTAAGATAGCTAAAGGGAACTCAGACAAATCGAGCGAAGGCCTGATAGCTGAGGTCTCTAAAAGATCGTTAGACTTTCACCGATCACAGTGCCCAGCGCTGCAGAGCCATCAACAAAGATTTCACTCAATTCCTTTTTCCCTCAAAGTTGAAGAAAATGCTATTAACTTCAGTGTGGTTTCTCATTTGAAAACTTTTGGCTAGAGAATGTAATATTGCCCGAGTGAAGCAAGAAATTTGGAATAATCCCGAAAAACCAATGGGCTTGTAAATCCTACAACATTGGTTTAAAGTTTTACAATTTCTCAAAATTCAATATGGATGATTCAGAATTAATGCATATGAGATAGGGATGATTCAGAATTAATGCACATGAGTAAACCCAATCAGGAAATATGATAACAATCCTCTCAATCCTCAGGGTTATTTAGTTTCCCGTACTGCAGGGCTTGGTGAGTAGTGAGAGAAAATCGCCTGGGAACCCCCCCCCCCCCCCGCTTATTTTGACCCCGAGAGAGTGAATTTTCTTAAAGACCAAAGCTGTAAACCAACACATCTTCAAAATGTATGTCGACGTCATCGTCTGAATAAGACAAGTAGTTGTAGATAAATACTTTGTAAGCCAAAAGATTGTACTTCATATAATGTCCCTTAACCCTTTACATCCTAAGATCAGTATGCATTTTCTCCATACATTTTTAGAGGCTGACAGGGAGAATTTCTTATACAATCAAGAGGTACTTTAGTTGGTGATCATCTCCTCTATTCTCATGACTTCTATTTTTGATTCAGGGGTGATATAGTGAGGAGAAATTAGATTCTAGTCACTCTTAGGGGCTAAAGGGTTAACAAGGGAATAAACCTCTCCAGTACCAACGGATGCTTCGTACTTTACTTCTCTAAGACACTTTAATAAATATTTCTCCTCGATAAATCCATATTTACAAAACGCATCTCAATCGATAACAACCGAATCAACGGCCGATCTCTTTGGCTGGGGGGGACACGGAGGGGAAACCATATCACGACTTCGCTTTCCGAGTATTTGCCGTTGCACGTCCCGATCATCTTCGGAAACGGCGTTTTTCGTGTGAATCTCATTTAACATATGTTGAGGAACTAACACAGGAGTGTGGCCGTCTGAACTACCCCCCGTGGATGCTATCAGACGCTTGGCATCCTCTATCGTAGGGACGAGTACCACGAGCCCCTGGGGAATGTTTTGTTCGCTACTTCGTGACGATCGTCTCGACAGAATGATCGGTTTTTTTGTTGGAGACGTGATTTTTTGAGGCGTAACTGAGCTTTCAGCGTTATTAGGTAAAGAGATAACGGCCATGGGTGGGGCCTGGGAGGCCGTCATGTGACAAGTTGACGACAAAACTGGAGACTTTTCAGGAGCATGCTCCAGTTTGGAAACTACCGCTGCCAATGACACAGGCTCAGTCGAATTGTTCAGTGCAGAACTAATAGCTTCAGTCTTAGGTGAAATGAACGGCATACCGACATCTGAATTTAGGGGGCTTGTTCCTGTATATCTCCTATTGGGTGAAGAAAGGCCGTTTGCATCGACCCGCGTGTCTGTTTGTTTGTTTTTCTCCGGCAAAGACGTAAGCGAGACGTAGCCAAGAGAATCACTAGAAACTCGACTTGGTTGTGATTTGTCATCAAATATATTACACGATCCTTCGGTTCTACATTCCTCCAAAACTCTTTTTCCGTCTGGAGCACCGCTTGGCTGTTCGGGTGGTACATGTGACCGGGCTGAAGACACGGTATCAGTCTCCTCGCGCGTTACTGAAGATGACACGACCCTCTCGACCAATAAGCTTTCGGTTAACGTTTTTGTTTTCTCCTTCGCGTCCTCCTCTTTTTCAGGGCGATCAGTCGCTGATGCTGGCGGGCTGTCATAAGAGTAGCTACTGGATGGAACCACTAGGAACTCTGGCTCAAGGGTAGCAGCCAGAACAGGAGCAGGCACTCTCATCAACTCTAAGTGATCTCTGAGCACAGTTTTTACTGAAAGACGGAAAAACAAAGCAAACTTCAATAGCTGCATGGGGCGCTTCTCGATTGACTGTCGTAAAACTAAAACCTGGCCAATCAAAAAAAGGAAAACCGTAAAGAGCCAATGAGGACTCAAAGTTAAAACAGGTCAACCACCTAAAGCGCGAGAAAACGCGGGCGACCAGGTCGCGATACGCGTTATCTTTTCATCTGATTGATTGAGAGAGTGGCGGGAATTCTCTGAACCAATCACAGAGCAAAGTAACGCAATTCCGGATTACTTTTGACACTCAACTTAAAGTTGCTCTGATCACATATTACCAACGAGATCTGAAATTTGAGTATTTAGGCTTCGCAGACTTCGGCTCTAGCATAGTTGTTCAAAGTTTAACTAATGTTATCCACCACATAAATCACTATCCGCTTGATATCATACATTGATTTGCGAAGCGTTATTTGTTAAATAGTGATATATTAGGCAGTAACAGTTAACCAACCAATCACAGCCAGGTCAGTAAAAACAGCTGCAGTAACGACACCATGCTCGAGATTGGTTAGTCATCAAGGTGGATATTGTTAACCCTTTAACTCCCAAGATCTGATTGTCAATTCTCCCTTCTAGCTGCCGCACATTTCCTTGTAAATTAGTTACGAGAATTTGGTGTTAGATCTAGATAACAACTTCTACCTGGTACATTTGAGTATTCTTATTACCTGTTTGCTGGATAGTAAATGGATATTCTAGGGAGAAGTTACTTGTTAATCACCTCTGGGAGTTAAGGGGTCAAAATAATAATTACTCAACGTATATATTTAAAGCAGGTATTACCTGAAGAGTTCTTTTCTTGAAATGCTGCTGTCAGAGATTCAGAGGATATCACCTTAGCGGGACTCATGCTTTGCTTGCGATGTCTTCGTGAAAACTTGTGGAAAGAGACGGCACCACCTCCATATGGGATGTTAAGGTGATCACCTGTCATTGCATAACCAACAGGGACACCACGAGACATGGACGAAAGTGTGGTAGACCTGCGGGAGCAACCAACTTCATCATCAACCGTTTGCAAGACATCAATTACCTGAAGTAACTGATGTGCCATTGGAGAAGTTGAAGCAGACTCTTTCCTTGAAGAACTTCCATCCTCGCTTGAGCTGTTTTTGCTCTCCTCTTGACTCAGTGCACTTTTACTGGTAGGACTGGATTGAGGTAGGCTTGTTGAAACATTTGTTGGTTCCGTTACCACCACACTGTTGGGAGACATGCTCACCGCATGAAGTGGAGGTGGAGGCACATCTGGACCTACTTGGATGATAGCTCTGGCAGGAGAGGCATGACATTGGGAATGAAATGCCTGTGGAACATGATGGACATTTGCACGGGAAAGGCATGTTGAGCAGTGACAATGCACTGGGACTTGATGCATAACACATGGCACTTGGCCATGCTCATGTGATGTTGCACAGTCTGATGGAGTGGCAGCTTGATTCCCTAACGACAAACTTGACTTGCTCAACTTGTATACCTTAGGCCCCTCACTGTCATGAACAATCACCTTCTGTTCATCAGATGTTACAGTGGGAGGAGCCCACAATGGTTGAGACCTACTCACTCCTGCTGTAGCTGCTGCACTCTGTGGCTGTGGTATTGCCAATCCAGTGGCACTACCTTCTGTCAAAGTGCTAACAGTTCTTTGGGCTAGGTCAACTTGATCCTGAAGAATGTTCAGGGTGTCTGAGGCGTGCTTCATTTGGTTTCGAAGAAGACTAAGACACTGGTTTGCAAAAGAGACCTGATTTTTAAGAACAGTAATACTTTCTTTAGCATCCTGAACCTGACGTAATAGAGTTCCCTCTGGTGCTTTAGGTTCCTTCACAATACTGCTAGATTCACTCTGTGCATTAGCTGATGTGGAATAAGAGCTCTCAGTCACAGGAGCTGACTCCATGATCATATGAGATCAGCTTCATACACAACTGAAAAGAAGAGAAAACCAGGTTTGGATCAATTCTAAGTAATCAGTGTAATAGAGAAGAAATGAATTGCAAGTAAAGTGAGTAGCATATCATCACATAAAAATTTTCAACCTGATTTATAAACAAACAAAGATCAGACCAAATGAATAAAGGGGTACATTTTCAAACAAACTGTTGTGTCAGTGGAGGTATTACAAGATATTTTTATTTTATCAACTGAGTTGATAATGTGCATTGGCCTCTGTAAAGAGTTGCCTAAGCTGAAGTTTTGAGCATTAGCCCTTTTTCAGAGTTCTGACAGCTACAAAGCTCTAACCAAAATACTGACAATTCCCTTTAAACAACTTACTTCTTCTTGGAAGGGTAAGAATTAAACATTAAGTTAAATTATTTTGCAACCTGACCCAATGAAATAAAAAATTAAATTCTGCATTGTAACTTCACCAGTGTGTCACTTTGAATTAAGCATTACCATACTCCATAAAGGCTTTCTACATATACCTAATTGCCATAAGGTTGCCATAGAAGAGGCAAAACAAAAAGGAAAAAAGCCAAAAAGGATCCTATTGGTACATAAAATTAACCCCTTGTTACATGATGTATATCACAGAATTTCCATGAACCAAATAATTTTCTGATTGTTATATCATCCTTATAAAATATGTCCTCATTAAATTTGGATCTCTTATACATTTATTTCTAAGCACTGAGACACTAAGAGAAAATAACTCAATCAACACTATAAAATCTATAAAAGACCTCCATAGAGAATTTATGTTAAAAATATAAAAACACAATATTTCCATTTTGTGCACCTCCTCAAGAATATACATTCATACAGCCTTTTGTGAGTTAATGAGGCATTGATCAATTAAGACTTGATCAATTAAGACTTCAAGTGTGAAATAACCTGTTATAGGCAGGGTTAATTTCTGAATAACAACCCATGTTGGTGGAATGTTGGATACAGATAATTAAAGAGATTTAAAAAGAAAAATTAAAAATTTTTGTAAACATAACAGAGAAACCTATACATGTATCATTTGTAATTGATAGAACTTGAAGCACTAATACAATAAATTAATTTAAATTTGAGGCTTTTGCCAATTTCAAACAAAATCTAAAAATGAAACAAATGATACCATCAATATTGCTATGGTCAACTGAAGAGAACTTAAATATATATATATATATATTAAACAAATAAAAAACACGCCTAGTGCATTGTTGAGTTATATAAGCATGCAGGAATTTTTAAGAGCTGAGAAGCACGAGCCGAAGGCCAGTGCTTCTTGCACTTCTTGTGTGTTCTTAAAAATTCCCAAGTGCTTATATAACTCAACAATGCTCAAGGAACAAGTTTTTCTTTTTCTTTTCTAAAATGTATTGTGAATTGCACATGCTCATACTAATGACATAAGCTGCATGCATTATATCTCAAAAGTGCACTCCTGTAAGGCGCATGCTTTATGGAAATATAATGAACTAGTTCTCACCAATCATGGCATGCACATTTCTCTGAACATTTTATAAATAAATATATATCTATATTGCAATTACACAAACAATAGAGCAGGGGGGAAGGAGCAAGAGAAAGTTTTAGATTCAGTCAAGAAGTATTTTTTTCATTGCCTATTTCATCAGCCATAAGACTTTGTTTGAGAAACCTTCTAGTACTTATGAATCATCATCAATTGATTACAGACACACTGGACACTGCCAAGATTGCAAGAAGCATTGCTTATACCAACAAACCACAGAAAGGATATTTGAGAAATTATGAAGGGCTGTGTACTTTGCTTCATGTATGATCTGCCCCCCCTGCCCCACCCACCCCAGCCATTTCCAAACAATTTCTCACTTCTGATTATCAATCATCATTCTGCACTGTATTACTGAGTTTCACTGTACACATCATTTGCTTAACAAGCATTAGCACATTATCATAGTTCTAGCAAGGCTGTTAATGAGAGGAACACTTTTATCAACAAGTTTTGTTGGAACTGAAATAATTCACCAGAGCTCTGAGTGGCTGAAAAACATATCATTAATTGTAGGAGTAAATCAATAGAAAACTACAGCTTATAAATTTGATGTTTGAAAGCAAAAGACTGCACTTTTCATGTTCATCCAACAAAGCAACCTCCTTGGAATGCTAGGAGAACACCCAAAAAATTGTTAATCACTCAACACCTGCCTTTGACTTGTGTTCTCCCTACATCCCTTAAAGGTTTTTAAGCTGCTTACATAATAGAGAGTGTAGTCTATGGTCTAAGTTTAATCGATTTACATTTTTTATCCACTGGACAGAAGTTTATCCACGAAGAGCATCATCCAACATTTAAAACAAAAAATGTAAGCTTCATAAGAACACAAACGTAATAAAAGCAATAATTTAATTTTGCCCATATCTTTATCTTTTTCATAGTGTTGAGGAAACATGACACCAGAAGCTGTTTTATGCATTTGAGACAGACCTAGATTTTATGTGTGTAAAAAAGCTGACCTTTGATTTATCTTATTCAGTGTAGTCACAGGACACTCCAATGATTTATCTCAATGAATAGGAAAAAAAATATATTTATGAGTAATGATCAAAGGTGAATTTAAATCAATCAGAAAATTGCAAACAGCAAAAGATCTGTTTATGAGAAGTTTGAAATAAAAATTGCCACTCTATTTACACCAGTGTCCATATGTATAAATAACTTGAAAATATAATTTTCACGCGAATTCAGTAACTCGAGCACAAAGACATCAAACAAAAAATTATAGAATATTTGATACTCCGTAGGAACAAAGTCCCATAGACATCTATTTAAGAAAAAATTGTATTTGGTTTTTATAAAAACTTCTTTAATGTTGATCACCACATGCAGGGCAACCTTATACAAAATATTCGATTTTTACAATAAACTGTAAGATACCACATGTGTCGACTGACTTACGAGTTTGAACCATGCGCTGAATTCTACGATCAAAAGTACGTGTCTCTACAACGAAACAACTCAACTATCTCGCAGTGCTGAATTAAGGTTTACGTACTCACTTGAATTAAGGCTTTTCTTTCGGACTTACACGAACAAATAAGCATGGTCACGCGGTTGAAAACAAAACCTTACACACGCCACGATTCGGTGAAAATAAAATCTACGCAAAAAAGTACATTGTTCTGTAAATTATAGTGGTGCTTCACACCGTAAATTGTAAATTTTTCGCACCTGTTGAGTAAGACTTCGACTGACGTACCAGCACCGAAAAAAAAACAGCCCCTAATTCCCAAAAGATTAAGAAAAAAACACGATCGAACGAGAACCAATGTACTCGACTGCACACAATCGCAGCCCAAATTTTCCGCAGGCAATATTAAATTTCCCGGGAATATCACTCAACCCTGTAAAATACGATTTTTGGTTCGGAAGCGTTCAACCGATAAGTGATCTTTTAGAAAATCAATCGCAACAAGGACAATGAAGCAAATTCAATCGGACCGAATTCAACACACAAGAAGTGACAAACACGCAGTCTGTAGCTCGTACTCATCGGAAATTATAACTACCTTTCACGCGATGATTTTCCTTGCCAAGCTTCAAATTTACTTCCCTTTCGCGCCCGTCGACAAAGCTTTCACGAGTACACATCTAAAGATCGCAAACGCCGACGAGCGACGCAAGGTTTCGCATCCAAGGATGAAATCTTCGTTTAGGAATCGCCTCAATAGATGGGTCTTCGTTACTGCGAAGGCAATTAGAATATAAAGGGTATATTAGCCGCGGATTTCATTTTGCAATTAGGTGCCATTGTCTCACGAACCAATTGGAGAACGAAATGGGACAGGCGGCAGTCTCGTTTATTTCTTGGGCAGACCACTCGTTGATTCCAACCAATGATAAGCAAGGAAACCACAATGAATGCCAATCAAGTCGTTTTAATCACGGGCTGTTAATGAGACACCCAGCCAATACCGAACTCGCTCGTTCATTAGCTTACCATGCTATCAGAGTTGATTTCTCAGAACATAACAACCTTGAATTGATCCAGATAGAGTTTCAACTTTTGATATCGAATGAATAGATGAGTGTTATTTTGCAGATGCAAAGGAAATCGTTAAAGATAACGAGCAAGACAAGTCGCTTATTAAAATCGCATCTCTGGAGAATTGTAATTAAATTCTTTTAATTGTTACAATATACTTCGCGGGAGATATACCTTAAGCTGGGGAACACCTGCACTATCTTCAGTAATAAACAGCAAAGTGATTCAGGAAAAATACTACTGTTCATACCATTGGTAGAGGCAAGAACACATGAGGAAATCAAAACTCTGTTTTTAGATTCTTTCAAAGTAAACAGTCTAATTTATTTAAACACATCAATTTTATACATTTGCATTTTCCTATTTGCGTTCCCATCCACCTTTGCGCCCGCAAATTTCGATATTCAGGAAGATTTCATTATAAGGAGCCTACTTCACATCCTCAAGCGAAAACTTCACCTCGTTTCGAGGAAAATGAGAGGAGGTCGGTATGATGGTTTGGTTTATCGAACGCCAATATGCTTCCTAAGAAATCACGCTTAATTTTTTGCTCTAAGAAAGTGTTAAAAGGAAAAAGGAAAAAGGAAATGAAAACTTGTTGACAGTTTAAGAGCATATGCCCGGTCTTGCTTACTAGTCAGGTATGGAAAATAATCCATGGCAATCTGACAAGCAATGCGGGTAATCCGAATTCAGAAAATATACTAATTCCATCGGATTTTCCTCTGTTCCACTCAGAGATAAGTCTTTACAAGCTGTATCACTTGTATAACTTGTTCACTGCTATTGTTTTCCCGCTAATACATGTTCACCTTCAGTTCCTATTGGTTATTCGTGAGAATTGTCTCCGTTCGGTTTGGTTGCCGTGATTTCCTCGGTTTTAGTTTAAAGGTGTTATGAATCACTTGGTGGAAAATCGTTCTATTGACCCTAGACCGATGTGAATCGTAGCAGCAGCAGCAGCAGCAGCAGCAAAACCTTTGAAGGATTCATATCCAGTTACGTTGCTAGAAATCAATTCTCCGTTGAGCTTTTCTCAGATTCTCTTTACTTCCGCTAATACACTAAAAGGAAGGCGTTGGTGTTCGTTGACTTCCATGGTAACAAGCCAAGTCGCCCGAAAGTCATCTCGTCCAAAGTCAAGTCGCCCGATATAGAAATCGGAGGACATGATTTAGGTTTTTGGGCGACCTGACTACAAGTTTCGGGCGACAGGACTTCGGGCGCGATGACTTTCGGGCTACTTTACCGCGTAAACCACTCCCACAGTACCTCTCTCTTCTCTTGTTCGCATTGTTGATAACTGTTGGGGGTAGGTTATCAAGGCAACCTCGGTGATTTTAGCATGGCACTTCAGGGGAGCGGGGGAGAACGGGCAAAGGAAAGAACTCTGTCTGCTTCCTGAGAGCTTGGAACAAAGGCTAAGAAGTTCCTCTGGTGGATGGCCATTTCATACTATGAAATGAGAGGTAGCTTTCTCCGGGCTCTCGGTAAGTAGAGACGCACGAGACACCCTGCTGTTAACCAGGGATCTGAACGTGTACGTGACTATCAGGAAGCTTGGAACCTAAAATATAATCTTCACTGAAACATTCTCGTGAGAGTCGCCGAGCTGAACAATTTATGCACTGATCTACAAAATCCTTGCGAGGTTGTAAAATATCATGTCTAGATATCATAATCGTAATAATTTTCCTTTCCCCTCACACGAAACCACCCTTAGAAAAAGTATGTTTACGTAAACAAAGTAGGAAACTGGCAAAAGGTTTAGAGAGTTTTTTACGACAATTGTTTCAATAAGACTTGAAGCGAGACACGTGCAACTCAAGTGTAATTGAAATTAGTTTTAGCTTTTCAGGCAATTCACGGATTAGCGCCACTGTATGTTGGTGATTTAATTAGTGTTAAATCGAAGTCGTCTTTCAATTTTAGATGCAATGGCACCTTTTTACTGGAGCCACATAAAGAGAAAATGCTTTTTACGCTTGTTGCTATATCCTATTATCCCGCTACACCATGTTTATTGAATAGTTCGCCCGCTAAATTGCGTGCAATCCCATCATTGACAATTGCTAAACGCAAGACCTACCCTTTTGGGTGGGTTTTTCTTTAACCGTATTACATCAGAAATTTTATTTTATTTCAGTTTTTGAATATTATTTAATGTGAATTATTTTATTTATTGTAAGTATCATTTACATTTTACATGGTATACTTAGATTGTTGTAGAATAGTTTTGTAGGTGAATCATTGTAAAGCACTAATGATCATTTCTGCGTAAATAGCGCTATAGAAATACTCGAATTATCAAATCATTGAATAATCATTTTATCTTTACTAGAGAAAATTAGCAGCCAAACAGATGTTTAGACAGTCACTTTTCCTTTTCCAGCGTAGTCCCGTGCGTATCCTTTTCTACGGCAACTCCTTATTTGTTTACTGGTCTTATCGTGACAGGTTAACTGTCACGCAAGAAGATTGAAGAGTTACGCCGACGTGACAAGGTACGGGGCTTTCCTCGAGTGGTATGTCAAAGCGGGAGATGTTGCTCAATAACTTATTTACCTCACAGAAAAGAAATATAATTAAAATCTTTTGTTACCCTTTCGTGAAACCGGAATTGAACAGCTGATATGCAAATGACAAACAAACCACAACAGGTGTCCAAAGATAGCCAAGAAATTCATTATCTCAGTTATATTACCACTAAATAACCACAAGATTTGAGCCCATTTTTTATTTCTTGGTCGGTTGGCGAGAAAGGGTAGTCGCTTCTATCATCAAAGCCTTGAATTTAGTTCTTTGGGCTTGGACAGAGTAAAATATTCATGGAAATCTACGTAGAAATTTTAGTGTCAGCGGCTGGATTGAAGACGGTCACACTAAGGCGTTTAGTTACAATCTCAAGCTTAAGCTCCTTTGCTGTTTCAGTCTTTCATATCTTCGTCTTGCCTCAAGTTTGTGTAATTGGTTTTGTTCTAGTTCGTCATGACCAGGGTGACACATGTTTGCAAGTGTTCTCTCGATGTTTGCCGAATATACAGTATGCGAGGGAATCACTCTCCGATGAACCTGCAGAAAAAAACAAGATTTTATCAACTGCGGAAGTTAATTTAAAAATGTAACGCTTTATCCTTTGAAACTGGTTACCAAGGGACTCTCCCGGTCTTTGCCCTTTCTACTGATTTTATCTCCCTTCCCCTCCCCTCCCCCTTCCGCTTTTCTTATCATATGTTAGGGCATGGAAGGGGCAACTTGCCACCGGGCGTTCATCTCGATGGAGGAAACGCGAAACTCCGTTACGCGAACGTCCGCAGATGTGAGAAGAGAAAAAAGATAGCCTTCTCCTCAAAAGAGATACCTAGGAACCGGAAGAGGCCATCAACTCAGGTTATGGACGAGAGTAAGACCCACAGACGTTTTCGCCCCGCATTTGGCACTACGACTATTTTCGTCTGATTGACATGATGAGGAAATGCTTTTTCGTTGAAGTCCACTAGTAACTATAGACATAATTAAATCTCCAACCTACCTGTAGAGCATCCCTAAGATCCATAAGAGAAATTGGAGGTTTAGCTGTTCCCGTACTATCACTGCTGGCAACTGTGACCGCTGCCTCAGCTTCGGCTTGCTCCAACGTTCGACCACTGTTGCTACTACTGCTGGCAGCACCATTAACACAGCCTAAAGATCTGAACCAACACAAGATAAATATGTGGGTGAGTCTAAACTAGTTTCTTGACAATATTGGCAGTACCAGACCTCAAAACGCGAAGCAATTCTTTTACGAATATCAGAGTCGAAAAGCAGGCTCTCATTAGGGTTGTCTTCTAAGCGTGAGAGGTCCTACAGGAGCTTGCAAGTGTCTAGGCTCGAAAGTCATGCCAGACCCCACACACGACTCTCGCACGCTTGATTCGCGAGGCAACACGAGTCTTGTGGCCCTCGCCGCTCGTGCCACAGCGTTAATGAGAGCTAGTAGCATTTTTCAGACTCTACTTTCACCGCTCTTTTTTGTTCGTAGTCGATTCCACAGCGAAGTTTTTTCTCTCCCCGAACCCATGCCCCTCCCCTGTTTTTCGCGCACGCCATTTCGCTTGTTTCCGCCAACCAAAAGCTGGAAAGCTTAGCGCGGGCTCACTTCTCGTGGGCTCACATGCCTAGTTTTCTTTTGCTTGCTTTTTAACTATAACTTTTCTTTCTCGCTTCTCAACTGATAGAAAAGCCTGGATAAACTTTCCGCGAGGAAAAGCAAAAAAAAATTCCATCGTTTGATAGGGGAAAAATTGTTTATTTCTTAGTACATCCTGATTGATTCGTAAACTCTACAAAAATCGATTTCAACTTGTATTTTGCTGTTCATGCTGAAGTTGTTGCTATCTTCATCTCCCTTCTGTTGTTTTCCTTCTTCGTGTAAAAATCTTGGAGTTGAGAAGTCATAGAAACCATTTTCCTGAGTAAGAAGAACATAAAAACCCACATTGTTCGTTCTTATTTTCTTTCTTTCAGTTCAGTCAGTACCTCCCCTCCCCCAATACTGAGCCAAGACTTAGAAGTATGGTTGCGTTAACTTGAACAGTCCATATACAGCTACTGCATCAAACACCAATGAACAGCCAATCTTCACATAGCGACAGACGCGACCAGTTAATGTGTCCTGCTCAGTGTTTCTGGCCGGTTCAGGCCCCTTCTCGTCTGCCGCCGTTGTCTCTTCTCTGACTTTCATCCTCTTCCGTTTACCCGTCATTTCTTGGACAGCAAAATACAAGTTGGCTTGGAAGACGGCATCTCTTTTTGCTATCTCTTTTTTGGCCTGAGCTTCCAGTCGAATTCTCTCAACGTCTTTATAGGAAAGATTCCGCGAAGATTCCTGTCTGCTTTTAATCGAAGTTGAAGCCATTTTTCGTTATGGAAACTTGCTCAAAACGCTTTTTCTGTAACAAAACTGGCAACTTGAAGGTCGCTGACAGAAAGTTGTGTCCTTTGCGTACGCTAACTTTTCTGCAACTAACGTAACAATGGCCTTTTTTCCTTTGTTGTCAAAGCGCGCGCTTTTACAGGGAGGAAACGCTCGCGCTCAACTGCATGTTTTGCGTATTGCAGAGGAGGCGGCGGTTTCCATGGTCAGCGCGCTAGTCTTCGAGAGACCTGGGTTAAAACTCTCATCGGGTCATGGCAACGGGTCTCACCGCCCGTAAGTTGATTCGCCCGGAAGTCGATTCACATGAAATGATTGTGACTGAGGACTACGGTTTATTTATTATCAGATGACGCGTCCCGCGCCGCTCGTGCAATCCCATCGAAAATCACAGTGAAAACTGACGTGTGTAGGGCCGAACGGTTTGACGCGAACTACGACCCCTGCGCGGGAAAAAAAATAGCCCGGGGCTTCATTCGCCAGCTTTTCGTATCCAGTGTGTTCGCTTCTTCACCCAAATAGAGTATCATCTTATGTGGTAAATGAAAAAGGTAATAATTCGATTAAAGAAATAAAACATCAGAATTTTCATCTAAGCTCGCCTTGAATTTGAAGTTAATTTTTTCAAAACCTTGCGAGCTGTCATTTCATGACTTCCACAAGACACAACGGGCTGAGACAATCATGAACCTTGGGGGGGGGGGGGATGGGGAGTAGCAATACTAGAGAAAACAAGATAAACTTTGGCAAGTTAAACCATTAAACTCCCGTTCAAATTTAACCATTATGGCCTTTGAAAGTTTATACGTAGGGTGGTTGCTTGTGTAATTTCAGAACTGTTCTGGCCTCCTCTTATAGTTGCAAGAACTAGGGCTTAAGCAGAAGCAAGACTGCTTTAAAATTTTCAACAATTCATAAAACCTACCGCTTAAGGAAATAATACACGCCTTTAAAAAATTCACAATGCTTACCTTTCAGCACCTGGTGGCCAGGGACTGGTACTATTTCTGAGGTGCATCCTGGGGTAGGTCCCACCCATGGCATAGCGGAAATGTCCATCCCTGAGTCTAAAGTTGCTCCTCATTGAGCAGCAAACTGTCAAAATATCTTTCACTAGGTACTGATAAGAGAAAAAAATAATTGAATGCCATTCATTTAACCTGAATAGGAATGAGCACTGGGGGGTGTCTTGAGTTGGAGATGTTGATGATAGGGAAGAAAGATTGAAATTGCAGGTACTTAGAAGTTGAGAAATTTTTAAATGAGAACCAGTTTCCGCTTGAGTACATGTGTTTTTTCTCAACTGATACACTTCAAGCCCTTTTTTTTAAACATTATTTTGCTTCTTTGTGATATTTCTCTAAGAGGTAGTGTGGCTGAGTGGTTAGGGCATTGGTCTTGTTATCTGTTGGTGCCAGCCCTCCATCCCACTACGCACTGGATTTAATAGTGGTTGTCTTGAATTTGACAGCTTGGCTGCACTTTGTAATTAGCCAACTGGTCTGCCTCCTGCTATTTTGGGGTCCTTAAACACTATATTTATGTTTATTTAAAATTTTCAAAGAAATTAACTTCTTACCTACTCTGTAAATTCAAGATAAAATAAAATCAAGGTTTCTCTTCCAATATTTTAATTTAACAATAATTTATTTCTTGGCTATTGTTAAATGATGTTTAATATAGAGGTTCTTTAATGATAGAAGTGCAAACCAAAACCACAGCTTCTCCCACATTCAACCATTAATGTAAAGAATGAGGCAACAAAGTAAAAGATTAAACCTTACTAAAGAAAAGAACATTGTGCACTCAACCTTTAACCTATTACACTAGGACAAATTTGCAGTGACATTCCAGTACCTCTGTGGCATGAAGCATTAGGTTCACTGTTTCATCCGCAACACTGTCCAACCCAGCATCCCAAGCACCAAGAAACAATCTGCCATATATGGTAGCAGAGTCCGGTAACATCAAGTCATATGAACAAAGACCAATTTCACTGTCTTCTGAAAGCTCTGTAAAAACACAAAATGCTTAACCCTTTCACTCCCAAGATCTAACAAGTAATTCTCCTTACTGTCTGCCATACAATTCTTATGATGTTAGCTCAGAGAATTTGGTATTGGATCAGCTAATAATTCCCCTTATTGATATTCTTCTCTATTCTCATCACCTATCTGCTTGATATTGTATTGATATTGTAAGAAGAAATTTTGTCTTGGTCACTTGTGGGAGTGAAAGGGTTAACCCCTTAACTACCACAACTGATTGCCATGTAAATTCTCCCTATACTATCCATGCATTATACAGCAAACAAGTTGTGAGAATACTCAAACTCATCAGCTACAATTTATTACCTTGATTGAACACCTAATTCTTGAAATCAATTTACAAGGAAATGTGTGGTAGCTTCTCTGGAACTATTGTACATGTTTGCACTATAAAATATCTATATCATACTGCACAATATTTGCAACATCTTTTTTCATTTTCACAATTGTGATTAACCAAACTTTTGTGTATGGATCAAAAAATTATAATATTACAGACGGTGATCTCCCTTCATTTATGCACAACTGGTAAAATGTTTTTAAATGGGTAGAACAATCTTTTATGCGATAAATTTTCAATAATCCCAATAAATTCTAAGAAGTGAAAGAGGTACTACAGGCAGTAAATTTTTCTGGTTACCACCAGAAAAGGAGAACGCTTAGAAGAGAGGAGAACCCCAATAAAAGAAGGTGAGATATCACATGCATAATTGCCCTGAGATTGCTGGAATTTATTCCCCTCAGCTTTTTGTCAACTTTCCCTGACAGTTCACAGGGACCCCATTAACACTCCTGGTTGACAAAAGGCACTGCAAGAGTAAAGTATCCTGCTAACCATCACCACACATTGAGCCCAGGGAGGGTGCTTACCCAGATGTCTGCACCCTCAACCACATCTCTGAGAACAACATTTAGCTATAATCAACATATCTTATATGTGCATTGACTTTTCATAATATTCTACTAAAAATCTAGCAATGTTTTAATAAATGGATACAGTATTTGCTATGATCATCATCATCATTATTATTATTATTGTTATTATTATCATTATCACGAGTGGTACTTACCCTATATATGGGAAATTGCAACAACATCAGCCAAAGGAGAAAACATATTAAAAAAAACAAAAAAACAAGAACATATGTGGTTGAGAATACAAGCAACCCATGTAAAACAATGTATATTATGTCTAAGTTTCAATTTGTTTAAATTTCATTCCCAGATGAAATAATAATCAATAATTATACTTGTGTTTCTGTTGCTCACAGCAATATATGAACAGGAACTACAATCAGCATCAAAACTAATTGATATATCATGTTTGAAAAGTTCTGTCCATGTGCAGAATAACACTCCTGTTTCTACCACTCTCTAAATCATCAACAAGAACCCCCCTTCCCCCATTCAATGTTACCTGTATGCAGCTTAAAGTTCATGGAATTATGATACAACATTGTTTTTTTTTTGGGGGGGGAGGGAAGGAGGGGGTTTCTATGTTAAATAAATGGGGGCAAAAGAGAAAATATTGAAGTCATAAGGGTTGAAAAGATCTGATTGTAAGTAGATGATCTGAATATGTTTAAACAAACCTTCAAAGACAGCTGTGGAGCATTCTGTAAAGGGTCACATGGAGCAAATCTTTGCTGGTGATTAAACCAAAAATTAAAAATATTAGTCAACACCTATTCAATTGACTTTTCATTACAAGTATCATACTGTATTACCAAAAAGAGCATGGACAAGGATAGTATAGTGAAATATGAGGAAATGAGATTTCATTATGACCAGTGATACATTATCCCAAACAAAGACTTGAAAATCACTGTACCTCAAAATTGGCCCTTAACACTTTCTTTTGCTTCTTAATTTTTCCTTTCTTAATCAGCTGTGGTTTGGGAGGTAACTTCTGTGGAGTTTTTGGATGAGGTGCTACAAGACAGGAAGAAAATTAGATTGATTTCATCAATGTTTACTGCAAGATGATATGATAGATCTGAATGGCAATTTAACTCTGTTAGAATCATTTAAAAAGTCTTAATTTTCAGTGACTCACCTGGAGAAGATCCAAGGGCTTGACATTTTGCCAAAATGGCAAGAAGAAATTCATTATGGAAATGAACTACAAAAGAGAGAAGAAAGGAATTATCTTAAGACTGCAAAAATAAACCATAATCTCCCCTCCCACACACAGTCTCAGGCAGCTGGCATATCAAGCAATGACATCTGTTGTTTTTCTTGCTATTGAATTATAATGATCCATATGCTTAATACAAATTCATTTGATCAAGTTATTTTTTCTCCATAAGCTAATTTTTCCAGAGGACATGTCAAATGAGGTTGGATATGATGTTCAATACATTCTCTTCAATTTGTTCCAAATAATACAATTACATTTCAGGCTTGTTTAATCTGATCATCTGATTAATGAGTTATATTTTAAAGTATTTAAATTTTTTTTAGTTATAAGCCTAACTTAATAAAGAACTAGGAAAATCATAGCAGAAAATTTAGTAACCATTTAACTCCCAGAAATCTTAATCTCTTAAATATCCACACTATATCCACTAAACAGGTGATGAGAAATCTCGAACTTATCAGGTAGAAGCTGTTGTCTTCATTTAACACCAAATTCTTGTGACTAATTTACCAGGAAATGTGTAACAGTTGGAGGGAAAATTAAACAATAAGATCATGCAAGTTGAAGGGTTGATATAATTTGTCAGGTGTGGCACAAAATGGATTTGTTTTGAAACAGTATCTTTTGTGAAAGTGGTGAGGAAACTAAAGATTTTAATCATTTGTAAATCGTGACGCTATTTACTTACGGTTATCATTCCCAAGACATTTCTTGGCTTGTGCATCAAAATCCTCCTTGGAAATCTGTGTAAAACAAACTCAAACTAAGAAAACATCATCCCACAAAAATTAATATGTGCTTATCAAAAGAAACATCCATTATCTCTGCCATGGTATCAGCTGGCAAAACTAAGAGGGGAATGTAAAATAGGTCCAAGGAGATTTAGAGGGGAGGGGGGCCTTGGGTCTGGGTTTCCTTCCCACCCTCTGACGGATATCATAAATGATCACAATAAAAACACCAATTTCTCTCGTTGATGTGGCCAGGTTTAACTTCTGCTCATAAATATTTCACTCTCAAAATCCTTTTGAACCTGATTTGCGCTCTAAATTGACAACTAGGGGTTGGTATAATATTTAACACTGGAGTTTCTACGCGACCAGCCAACGGTTCGCCATCACCGTCTTTCTACGCAAAGTTGAGAATAAGTAAAAAACATAAATACATCTTGAGCCAGGAACACACTTTGAGGCTCTCTGTTGGAGGATAGTGCTGTCAAGCTTGACAGCCCATCACCTTGAGAGGGTAGATGTGAAAGTTCACAGTTACTAACCTTTTGTTTATACCAGAGCTTCATGTTGTTCCAGTACCTTAAAGATATAGGAAATCAAACATAGCAAAATTTTAATAATTGTTTAGCTACAAAAAATACAGAACAAATGATCATACGTTTGAGAGTAGTCCCCAAGAGCCTCTGAAAGTTGTCGGCGTGCTGCACTCAAATCCACCGCCATCTTTGTTCTTATCGAAGTAACTTTAAGAGCGAAACCGCTGAGTAAGTATGGCTCAAGATTAGGAAGTGTAAATAGAAGACAACTACAACAACGTGATCAGAAGAAAATTCGAACTTTCTTGTATACTCAAAGATTTTCCTTAAATCTTCTGCAAATAGGGCTTATCTACTAAGTTCCGAGAGTTCCAGAGATGTCCTTAGATGCGCGCCTCGTCGTAGGAAGAAAAGGGGAACGAAGAAATTTCCCGCATTCGGATACAACAGGAACAAATTACAGCAGCAACAACGATGATAGCTACAACAAAATGAGTAACTGTGAAATTCCAGTAAAAATGAATATTTTTTGTGCAGTATCAGGAGGACATGGGCTCCTGACAGAGTCAAAATTCCTCGGGCCCCCGGTCAGTCTAAGCAGTACCACCCCGGCTTATCACAGATATCTTTCTTTTTGCATCTTTCCTAAACCGCTTTTTTTAGAGCATTAAAAATCCTTTTTCAATTCTTTTTTTTTGTTTTTCGTTCTGATTTTTTTGTGGGAGGGGAAGGGAAGGGGCTGAGAGTGTATTCGCTAATTTTTTTCACTTTTTACCTCTTAACATTGCGTGACATACGGTTCTTCTGGAACTGATTAGTGACGTACACTTTCAACATACTCACAGATCGAGTTTCTATTTCGCTTCGGACGGATCTCTTTGTTGGCCACCGATGCGGTTTTAGCTAGTTATCGTGTTTACTAACAGTGATATTTCGCTTCGGGATATTTTTTGTCCTTCAAACTGTTTTGTTCTTCATTTTATGGGTCAGTTTATGCAGTACCCAGAATATCAGTGGATATCTTTATTTTTGCATCTTTCCCAAACCGGCTTTTTTCAGAGTATTAAAAATTCTTTTTTTTTCTTTTTTCGTTCTGTTCTTTCTGTGAGAGGGGGGAAAGGGGTGAGAGTGTATTCGCTAATTTGTTTAATTTTTACCGCTAAACATTGCGTGACATACGGTTCTTAGGTGATTAGTGACGTATACTGGTGCAAGTCCAAGTCAACATACCCACATATCGAGTTTCTATTTCGCTTCGGACGGATTTCGATGTTGGCCACCGATGCAGTTTTAGCTAGTTCTCGTGTTTACCAACAGTGATGTTTCGCTTCGGGATTTTTTTTGTCTTTCAAACTGCTTTGTTCTTAATTTGCGATCGGGCAGAGGCATCAGCTAACTCTACGCACTCTACGGGTGAGTAACAATGCACGCGGTTGCTTATATTGAATGTCTTAGCGCATAATCACAGAAAGCTGGCTGTTTGATATCAAATACACATGTATTCTAGTGTAAACTTACAAATCATAAGATCATTGCTATATTTTTCGCATTGCTTTAACGAGCAATCCTTTAAATGAACCTCCTCTCCTGATTCTGTTCTTTACAATCGCAAACAAAAAGGCAAATCACGCCGATCGACCTCCGCGGTTGTCTCAATAAGGAAGCGTCTGTCTTTTCAGTATGCTTTGAATGTAAGTAAGGGGCATTTCAATTCTGTCTTCCTCCCGCAGTGTCAAGTCACCATAAAGAAGTATGATTGAATTAAGCCGGAGTTTCTGGAGCATTTTTTCGGATTTGTTTGCTTTTCCATCTTGCCAAACATTGAAGTTCTATAAACCTTCGCAGAAAATTCCGCGTTGCTATGGGCAAGAGACTGCGCTAAAATGCTTTTGAGAAAATCGCTCCACGAATTTCCTCATTCAGGTTTATCAAACTCGGTCTCAAACATGTAAGTTATTCGATTCTTAGTAGTTTACGTTCACCTACTGAATTAACTTGAATTAAAATGCGTTCATAATGCGACGGGATAACCGGTGCAGAAAGAGAAGTGTTTGTTAGTTTCTTGTCGATGGTGACCTCGGAGCCATGCAATCATTTCTTTACAAAGATATTCTGACAGATATTCCTGTAAGAGACTGCATTATATGAGCATAGTGATCAGCCGCAGAAACCTTTCCTCACAAGTGCATCAGTATTCACAGAATAAATAAATCTTGGGTAGTTGCAGGAGCCCACTACCCGTACATTATAGCAATGAGCTCCTGGTAGTTGTAAGAATCCACCGATTCACTACTATCACTCGTGGTATATCGAAAAGGAAACAAATTGAAAAATGGAACAAAATCGCAAAGTTTCGTAAATGTCTACCTCTTTTAACCAGCGGAAGTGGGTTTTTCCACCAGAGAGTTACACGTAGGCAATATTGATAATGATATCCCAGATATCTATGGATACAACAAATATTTTCCATACAAGTGACAGAAAGGCGTCTTAAAACTTCGGATGATTAATAATAACCAGATTAAAAGCAGTCTTAAATTTATTTCATTATAGTTGTATATTGGGGCTGAACTTTTAGAGAATGCCACCGTTGAGACTCTATTACCTTGGAAAATCATCGAGGATAATTTTCCAAATATATGTTTCGAAAAAATGGTTTGTGTAATGCATTTTCCGCCAGTTTCTCCAGCAGCCTTCACGCAAGCTCAAATAAAACCGCTTTAAACTGACTTAGCTCGAGGAAGAGGTTTTCTTACAGGGTCTCCCAGAGAGATAAGTTGTAGGGGTAGAACTTGATTTTAGTAAAGGAATTTAAAACGTGACTACATCATGCTCGCTTTTTCAACAGCACTTTATTCCACGGGAACAGTACTGGCAACCATGACCGCTTCAACAGGTACACAACTCTAAAACGTCTTTTTTGATTTGTTCAAATACAAAAATAAAAATTCAGTCGAAGGATTTAGATAGAAACCAACGAGTGAGATGTTTCTAGCGTAAGGCGATTGAGATAGTGGAAACCGCAAACTAAACTGTTTACAACCCCAGTCACTTTCTAACCCAAGTGAGACTGTAAGACTTATCCTAGGAGATAGATAAAATCAAAGTTAGACAGAAGTGTATTCGATTTTTCATCCATTTCCTCTCTCGGTTTCAGTTGCCTCAACTGGCATAACACCGTCTTCAACATTTTCCGCAACCACAACGTCTGCGCCACCTGTGACCAACTCAACCACAGCACAACCAACTGTGACTTACCCTACTGCGACCACAGCACCACCAACTACGACCACAGCACCACCAACTGCGACCACAGCACAACCACCATCTGGGGGAGAACAAGAGGCAGTGGTGTTGTATATATCGGACATGACAGAAGCTAAGGTCAGAGAAGAATTAACTATTGTAGAAAAAAATAGCAGAACTAAAAATATCGCACATGTTTTTGCCTTGCTATTTACTGTCTTAAAAGTAAATTTCGACTGTCGTAAAATTAAAACCAATCACGGTAACCACTTCAGTCAATCGGAACAACAGAATTCGATGCATTCACTTCATTTCGAATAAAAGATGACTTCTCCTGGTAAAATCATGCCCTTTAACATTCAAGAGTACCTAGCATCTACGTTCTCCTTACAATGTCACCCCTGAATCAAACATTAAGGTCATAGGCATACAGAATATGATCACTAACTATGAAGCTTTGGAGCTTACCAGCTTGTCAGCACCTACGAAATGTATGGCGAACAGTATGGAGAATATGCATACTGATGTTAGGGTGTAAAGGGTTAATTTAAAGTTTACAATAGTTTTCTCGATATTGCGTTCTTGTAGTTCGAAAAAAGAAGAGTTAATTTTACTGTCGCCGTGAAGAAAATTGTGGGAAACTACTGCTCCAGTACACCACAAAAATGTGACGAATCAAGTCCAGAGAGGTATGATGACGATGACATCATAACTTTTAGTTGAGTTTGACATTTTAACCACGCCACATTCCAATTGCAAGATGTTAAACATCGCTGACTAGTTGGCATGTTAGAGTGTTGATCGCTGATCAGTTTGCAAAGTTGTGCTCCGAAATCTGATTTAGAATCGTTAGCAATTTGGCATAGATGAGTAGGTATGAACCTGGAAAAGTAAACACGACTTTGTACCAGCAACGACTTGGTTAGCGTATTTTCTTCCATTCAAGTTGGAATTTGTCTGCAAACTCAGTGCTAAGTACATCAAGTTGAAGGCGAGTTGACCAAGACCATAAACTAGTTAATTAGGGGTAGTCGTTAGTAAGTTGGCTGAGGTTGTGAGTGAATTTATGCGTAAGTGTGTAAGTGAATTTATGCGTCAATTCGTAGGCGAATTGACTTCTTCTATTGTTGATGAGTGAGAACTTTGTTACTTTTTCTTATGCTGGTTTTTGTCTTCTGATTTAACTGCCAGTTATCAAGTTTACATAGTCTCTGAATACCCGATGGAGGACCCATACAGTCCTGGAGAGCTTCTAGTGGCGTTTTTTATCTCAGTAGGAGACGGCAAATTTTTATCGAAGAATGTGTTGATTACCCTTGTCAGAGAGCCTGCGAATGAAGAAATCCTCAATACCGCATTAGGATGTCAAATCACTGGTTCGGCAAGGCTGCATCTTGACTCCATGAAGCCAACAGAATTTGATGGGACATCGGGCAAGACAAAGCTATTATATTTTTATTTTGCTGCATTTTGTGGTGCTGTACTCTTAGCGGGGTTGTGTGTAGGCGTCACATGCTGGTAAGATATCAGATGTTATTATTATTACTTGAAGTGATGCAAAACCCTATCCTGAACATTTTCAATACTCGCAAGCATGACTATCGTTATCACTAAACAAAAAACGTGGGATCAGTCTTAAAGGAGCGCTTTTAACATGCCCTGTCCCCAAGGTAATCGTTTACCCCGGCCTGTCTCCCTAAGGCAAGCGGCCTGGCTGCTAAACAAAACAAAATGCAGGATTCGAACACATTTGAAAATATTTTGTTTAAAGATTAGGGTTTTCTTTGGAATCCCAAACTGCGTTGTCATCATAAATTCATTTATACTTTTCAAAAGGCAGTGGTAAATCACGGATTGTAAATGTATGGACTTGAGCAGGACAACCCCTGGCTGTGGCTCTACCCTCCTTTGCAGTCGTTCTTTCGGCTATCACCTGCGCGACGATCTTGCGAAAGATTTGCGTGACATACCGAAAAGCGTCTCCGAAGGAGACTACGAAAGCTCTCGCCATATTGTTCTTTATCAAAAAAAGTAATGATAAAATAAAAAATAAATAAATAAAAAATATATATATATTGCTCTTTATAAGCAGGGGCGTAGATAGCCCATAGTCTTGTTGGCCCTAGAAGTCTTTTCTGCCCGCCTGACTTTTATAACAACTCTTTCAAATTTGGGTACAAAAATTTAACTTTGTTAGGATACAGGCCAACAAGTCGAAAAGTTGGCCACGCCCGTGATCAGGATTGGAGGTTATAATGCTCAGATGTGACAATATAACTTAGCTTTGCAATCATTAATTGTTTTCCTAGGTATGGCCTTAAAAAAGAGAAAGACGATGAAGTTCGTCCTTTGACCACAAGTAACATGCAACTCGTCGACAAATGATGAGGGCCGTAAAAGACGCCATCCCGCCATAGTGTTGAGGAAATCATTATAGGTGCAGAAGTTAACTGTGTCACCAATGATTCTGGTGTACATTTGTAAATAAACTTCCCACGCTTTTTTGTATCTGTAAATAACTCGCTTTAAATGGCAGTTTTCTTAAAATGAAACTTTTTTACAGATAAATAGGAAGCAATAACTAATTTAGTCGAGTGCCACTGACCATACGATATTTTGAGAAATCTTTTGCGCTGTGCAAAACTTATAAAAGTATAGAAAAACGCCAAAGAGGCAGTGATAAACTAAGAAGGCGCAAGGATGGCTTAGGGATGTTGGCTTCATTTTTCAAGACCTCACAGGTCATGTCTCCGCCTCTTAAAGTCAATGTTTCTTACCTTCCATGTGAAATTTGCAACTCGGTAAGTTAGATGAAGATTGCTCTGAAAACGTATTGGTACAATTTTCCTTACTTTCATAATTTTATAGTCGACATGTTAGCAAAATTATCGTTTCCTTGCGGAAATGTTCAATTGACCAAAAGTCTTTTGAACTCTCTTGGGTTTGTCTTTCATATACTTGTAGTTAAGGGAAGTCTAAGTCTTGCTTTTCAGTGCAATTTCGTAAAATTGTATTTGTATATAAATGTTTGAATTTTTTTATGTTTACACTATTGTGTTGTACACAACCCAGTATTTGAGAATTATTTCAGTTCATGAGATTTTTTCAGTTTATAATCTCCTGTTGGAATGGTTCAAGTGACCAGCCGCCCTAGTATTTGAAGAAAAGAAAGCGCATGCGTTATACTATCTCCGCCTGATCTGTCAGACTGTCTTGATACACCAATGCGACGAGATCACTCAAAAAGATTCTTTGCTTATTACTTACTGAGCTGAAAGACATCCTGAGACACAACGTTTTTCGTTTTGTTACTTTTTTTTTCATCACAGTTTAACGAAGTCAAAGCCATGTATGTTTTATAAATCAATAATCCAGGCCGGCATAAATTTGTAGCGGTGAAAACAATTAATAATTACAATAATGATGGCAGTAACTAATCAATAGTGCTTTTAGGGCTGTGAAAAAAAGAACTCCCATGGTAGTTAAAATCCCAGGGCTCGAACCACTTCGACCCAGTGTGCTCTCTTATTTCTAATCGCTGACTCAGTGCTTAAGCAGCTTATTGTGCCTACATTAAGAATAGGAAGTAAGCGAAAGAATGGTTGATTGTTTCCCACAGGGTGTTCATCACTTTCCTGAACCTCCTAAATGTTTTTTCATGAAGTCAATCATTCGACCAATCGACAGCTCAGCTATGGATTCGTTATAATTTCTGCTGTGCGGATTGGTGAAAGCGTGACCAGCTTCGTATTCATAGAATTCGTAATTCACGTCTCCGGCGTCCAGTTGTTGCCTGAGCTTGGTATATTCTGTAATGTTAGCTGTGTTGGATCGGTCTAATTTGCCAAAGTGACACTGCACCGGTATTTTAATGGTAGACATGTTTGCGAGCCGAGGATCAGGAATGCCATAAAACGGTGCAGCGGCAGAGATTTCTGGCACAAGAGCTGCGGCGGCGAGTGATAAGGCACCTCCCATGCAGAAGCCAGTAACACCAACTTTCCTGCAACCTTGTTTTAGAAGGTACTGTGCCGCACCTTTAATATCCTGGATGGCACCTGTGAAATGAATAACAACTGAATATCAACGCTCGACCAAAACTGCAAACCCCATTCCCCTCTCAATGTCGAGTTGGTCGAGTTAGATAATGTCAAGTCGTCAAATTTTTCGCTAATCACATTGACAAAGAAGACAAAACGGCTGAAAAAACTCCTTTTAATGTCACGCGCGAATCTCGCGAGTAATTTACGCAGCTGAGCTGAGCGACTATGCCTGAATATTTTACGTTTCACGTTTGATCAGTTTCGAAACCAATGGTCAGTCACGAGCATACATATGAAGGAAATGATATGCCACACTAGTAAATCGTCGTCTTCTAATCCGAGATAAATAGACGACCGCTCTAGTGCAAATATGGGTGCTCGTTGTGAATTAACTTACCCGCGTAATCCAAGTTGGTTACAAGATGGAACGCTTCCGTGCTGTTCTCAGCCACTATTCCCCGGTATAAATCAGGTACAATTGTCGTCATACTTCCCAAACCGGCTATATCTAACGCTTGTTGTTTTATCTGCTCGTTCATGCCCCACCATTCTTGGATGACAACAAGACATTTGTCTGGGTCTCGCATTGCTCCGTTCAGTGATCCGGGGCAATCACCGACAGGATTCAGCGAAGTAAAATTTACGGGTTCTTTCTGTACGTATGTCGAGTCGAACCTCATGTGCAGGTTTATCAAGACTGTTAGAAACCCTGGGAGTTCTTCCAGGAGTAACATGTTCGCCGTCACTTGCTGTTGTCTTCTAAAAGGTTGATAATCAAGCGATTATGTAACTAATCCTTGCTGCCAAGTGACTCAGCAAGTTTGTTCTAGTCACGCTTGATATACTGCGAGTTGAAGGGCCCGGAGCGCTCATATATGCTCATTTATGTGCTTAGTAATTAGCGAATATTGAATCACTTTGTCACGCAACATTAGACGCTTTATCAACATGTGAATAAACAAACATTCGTCAGATTGAGGCATTCCTGTATCTCCTTGGGTCGTATTAAAGAGATATACTTAACCATCGAATTCATGAGGGCAAATCTGAGGACTGGTTTATCTTTTACATTCTTATATCAGTATGCTCATTCCGTCCTCTTCTCATAACTCATGGTACTGACAGGGATAATTGGTTCAACAATCAAGAGTTTCTTTGGGTTGGTGATCGTTTCCTATATTCTCACGACCTTACTATTTAAGAGGTGATACTTTAAGGAGAAATAGAAAGCTCATCACTCTTGAGGGTTAAAGCGTTAATAAGGAAGGAGAGATGAGAAGAGGAATATACAATGAAGAAAATAAAACGATAAGAATATGGAACAAGAAATTACATGAAATGCAACAGTGATGCAAACCGTTGCAAACGATGTTCTATTTTGCTCGAGGTTAGCCTTCATTTTAGTTCAAATAGTCCTTGCGGGCGTTTGATCCTTCAACCTTCTGACATCGATAAAGACACCTAAAGATCATTCATGGCTGTAACACTACGTACCTACGCTTACAATTGACGTAACCACTAAATTACTCCTTTGTTAAAACTAAGTAATTCCCTTCAGAACCCTTCCGCAAAACACGATGGCTACACAAATGTTTAACAGCTCGTATAAATATTCTATCCATTTTAATAATAAAGACCTTTCTCGCAAATCGCTTAAACGAGAGAATACAGCCGTGTGTGTCAGTGTATTACGATAACATTTTTATCATAAGGTAAATGGCGATCGTAATATAACTTCATCTTAAGATGCGATTATTTAAAAGCAGCAAGGATAAAAGTGATTTCCTAAATTGAACAAGCAGTTTGTAGATAATTTTGTTAATATTTGTAAACTCAAAATTTCTGGCAGAAAAGTTAAAAAATCATGGAACCAGTGTGGTCTGGAACAGACAAGCCAGAGAGAATAAGAAGGGATGAGAAAGGAAAGAAAGAAGGAAAGCATATAAAAAGAGAAAACAGGATAAAAATGGAGAGAAAAGATTAACCCTTTAACTCCCAGAAGTTATTAACATAAAACTTCTCCCTAAAATATCCATACATTCTTCAACAAAAAGGTAATGAGAATATTCAAACTTATCAGGTAGAAGCTACTATCTTGATCTAGCACCAAGTTCTCATAACTAATTTACAAGGAAATGTGTAGCAGCTACAGAGGAGAATTAACAATCAGATCTTGGGAGTAAAAGGGTTAAGCAGATTTTAAATCATATGGAGAGATTAGACGCCATTTCCAGGCAACTTCTGAATTTCATGCATCTGTTAAAATTTTAAAGTTAAAAACTAACGATCAAAGGAAAGGTCGAGAAATTATTTCTCAGCAAGACTCCCTGGCAACAGATCAGATAAAAGTTTATCTTAAGGGACACAAAGCCTAAACAAAAAAAATATATATTTACAACAATATACTATGACCGAGCACGATCTTGCATAATATTTTACTCCCATGGAAAATTTATATGCGATGAATTTATATGCGATATTATCAGCCAATCAGCAAGTGACATTCCTACGCTCTCCACATGACAGTGATACGTCATCCAGTCCCCTAGCTTTTAGAGCGCTCATATTGGGTTAGTAAAAGACGTCACAGTCATTCATAACCTTCTCGGGTTACCCTTAGGTTATCCTCGTCAAAAATTAAAAAAAATAACCACAACAAAATGTTGACTCCAGCTTTAAAATTGCTGTCCATGACGGAATGTCTTAAAACATGAGAATTCATAAAAACAAAATTAAAGTTGGTGCAATTATATCAAATCGAATAGTCCATATTAATGTTGCTAGACTTCCTATGCTATCACAGGCAGGAAAACCGCCTATATTTTCAAGCTTTTTCTCTCTGTCGTGTATTCTTCTCTTTTACTCTTATATCGCGTTTACATTATGCTCTCATTCGATATACATTTGCCCCAAATCAGACCATCGAGTATTCTATCTAACGCCAAGGTTCATTCTCAAGTGTTCGTACACAACGTAACTTATACTGACTGCAGGCGCAACTTTCATAAAGTTAGGAGCCAGTCCCCTATAAAGTCCACGTGGTCCGTCTTCTTTTATAATGTTTTTAATTACTGAAACCATTGTATCTCCCCTGCCTGCAGTGCGGGAGCGCGCTGGAAAGAAAAGACGTTTCATATAAATGTTACAAAAAAAGGATGATTTACAATTCTCTAGCTAAATATGTCATTGCCGATGTCTGTAACGAAACCGCATGGGATAGCTAGCGGGGTTTATCTCGGTTTGTGTTATGAAGCAACAGGGAGTAGTACCGCTCTACCTGGATGGTACTCTGGTCCATCGCTGGTTACTCAGCAAATCCTCAAGTTTCCCTGACAGCTCACGGTACCGGTGCATACTACTGGGATGACGCACTAGTAGAGGAGAGTGCCAAGAAAATGACCCCCGCCAAGTTCCAGCCCAAGGCCTAGTTGTATAATGGGCGGATTACGCTATCCAACCGATAAATCGCTATTTAGCGGATAAGTGATGGCAAAACGTACTGCACTATCCACCGGATAAAGATTTACATAGTGGATAGCGTTATCCAACCTTCAAACAGCCGTGGCCTAAACTTAAGCGCATAGCCCAAAAGGCCATCGCTCTAATAGGCGCTGCGGCACGAGTGGCGAAGCCTGTGATGTCTAACATTTTCGTGGTTGACCCCTCTCGCAGCCATCGCCACTCGTGCCACAGCGCAAACGAGACCTTGCTATCAGGCTACACCTCATTCAAATGGGAACAGCGGTCAAACGTCGGGCATGCGCGAGGAAATCAAATCTAGCCGTTAGCACGCCAATTTCTTACGCAAATTATGAAACTAAAACAAGCAAATGACAATTGAAACATTTATGGAAATCTTTACAAGGAAACACAGAGACGAAAAGGAGTACTTGAGACTTTGAACTGAAAGTATATTCAAGTAGGGATATCCTATTGATTTGGCATTCTATTTTGAGTTCCTCGTAAGGAGAGACAATTTAGCATTAACAACCTAAAAGCACGTCACCAATTAATCACAACGTTCGCACATGCGCAGACGTTTGGCCACTGCTCTCTGCCCTCTCTCTACCATCAACCCCCAGCATTGTTTTTAAGTACATTGCAAAAGCACGTAGCTTCATACCTTGCGCTTGTAATTTGGTCCTCACTAATGACAACGGATAACTAGCTAACTGACCACACGTGCTGGACGCTGTACCACACGCTAACAATAAAAACACCCCTGGGTCGGCTGACTGGTTTTTGTGGTAGTTAAGGTAAAAGTTTTTGAGTGTCTGAAAAAAAAGACAATGATGATAAAAGGTTATTCAACTGTTTCAACTCAGAAAAATGAACGCGCTAATGTAGCGCGGGTTTAAAGTGTAACTGAACACAAAGGAGGCAATGAACCAAGAAGGAAAATTAAGATTAACCTCGTATACAGCAAGATCTATTCCAGCATAGGGAATGATTCCTAAAAGACTCGGGAACAGCCCTCGATAAAAACTCCTGATTCCTTCAGTAGTAAAGATGACATATGCCGCATCGACAAGACCCTTGTACTGTCCTGTCTTACGAAGCGCCAGTCTTGTTTTCAACACCTATAAACCAATAAGGGCATTGATAAGAACATTACATTACATTACGCCTTCTCATGAAACGTAAGAAATAAGGAGTTGGTCGGCAAAATAGCCACAATGAACAATACCTCCAATTGTTTGTTCTTTTTACTTTTTTTCTGAATGAAAAGACAAACGCTGGGATATTTGAGGTGGCTCCATGTTTGGCACTATTTGCACTAATTTCTTGGAATTGCGTTTCAAATGTAAACTAGGCATGCACTGCTTTTCGTGTGACTCTACTCTGTGATAAGTTAAAAACTAAACTTCATTTAATCTAAGCTCTCGTTGATCCCTAAAAAGCGTCAAAAAGAAAGGCTAGAGGATTAAGAGCAACATTTTTTCCAATGCCTCATTTTCTTAACCTTTCTATTCTCAGGCTCCTGGCTTTTTCTTTGACAACTTCTCGTCATTTATTAACAAATTCTAAGATAGATTTTCGTAATTTATTTTTACAACTATTTCAAGAAGTTTCATTCCTTGATCGCGCTGGTTTAAGTACCTCCAGTGGGTATATACTTGTCTGTGAAGCTACTCCAGCCATTGAACCTGCCATAAGTCTTTCTCTGACCCCCAGCTGCTTTTCATCTGCACCCAACAGCTTCTTTGCCTGAAGAACAAACAATCCCAGCGTGAACTACATATTGTACCAAATGACAGAACGTCAACGAACATGAACGATTTTAGAAGGTTTTTTAAGCCTAAAAACTGCCAGAAAAATTATGGCAGATAAAGATCCTTTGGTAGGTCTTAGGAAAGACCTAAAGATTCTTTTAAACCCTAGGATCAGTATGAATATTCTCCCTACTGTTCTCTATACATTTCTTATGGTACGGACAAGTAGAATTTGTTCAACAATCACAAGCTTCTCTCGTGGTTGATCATTTCCCTTATTCTCATGGCCTTTTTGTTTGATTCAACAGTAATACTGTAAGGAGAAATAAGATGCCAATCACTCTTAGGTGTTAAAGGGTTAACACAAAACTTTCAATGTTCTGGTGTCTCTTATTAACTGAAACATACCCTTTCATAAGCAAAGAATTTTATGGCTGATTCTGGTGCAATTTTGACCACATTAGCACCATTTCCTCTCCAAAGTGATTTGATTCCACCTTCCTTGATCATCATGGAAAAACCAGAAGAAATTCCTATTCTATTTTGGCTTGATGCTTGTACCTGGAATAAAACAAAATTTTCCCACTTTAATAATCTGTCTGCAACCATTTGACTTATTGTTATTGTGAAAAACGAGAAAGCACAAAGCATTCATTAATTGTTCCTTCCCTCCCAATCTAGTCAAACACCTTACTTAGATAGTCAGTAAGGTTAGTAAGCAGACTGTTATTATTTCTGCTGGCCAGCACTCCCTGATAAAAATGTAGTCATGTGTATCACCTGTACATGATGACCCCTTCAATTTTAGATACTTGCCTGTAATAAAACTTTTAATCTGTCCAAAGGAGCAGTTGACGTCCTTGACACTGGAATGAAACAAATTTAAAAGGGTTAGCACTAAGCTTGTTGTAATCTGAAAAGCATCCTTGCAAAAAAAAAATTGCAATAAATTAAAAAAAACAAAAACAACTTTGGGCTAGCTGGATTGGAGATAACTGCAAGCTAACCAGGATGCATTTAAAGGAGTTGACCCTTACATCACTACCCAGATTCTCCATTCTGTTCTCCATACATCTCTCATAGTTCTGATGAGGAGAATTTATTGAGCAATCAAGAGCTTCTTTAGTTTCCCATCATTACTTTTATTTGTACCATCTTAGACGTTTAATTCAATATTTTCGACTCAAATTCCTTGACTGAAAGGCATGATCTAGACAAGCCCAAGTTACACTTACCAACTCCTGCTCCACCCCCTGCCACCAGCTGTCTCCACCACATTCCTGACACTTTTTCTTCCTCAGTGAATTCATCTGGTACAGTCATATCCTCCCCAATATCAATAACCTGAGGACATCAAAGATAAATGATACATATTGAAAAAACTAACAAAGACGAGTAATATCTAAAACAGAAAAGCCACAGAATATAAGTATTCAGGGGAATCTAACACAAATATTGAAAAAATTCAAATGAAGATGCTTTATTTGGGTTGATAAAAGGTGTTGAAACACAAATTAACTGCAGGGTCTACAAACCAAAACCATTATAACCTGGTCACTCACAGAACTGATCAACATTTTTCTTTCAACAAAATTAACACATTTTTACAGAGACCAGTGAAGTATAGGTCTGGAGCAAGCATCAAAATTCATAGCAGGCAGATGCTGGGAGAGATCATAAAAAGATCATGAAAATGAAAAGGTCAAAGTCACTTACATTAGAATGTCTCCAGAACTGAATGATGTCATGCATACTATGGCCGCTGGGATTCAACAGGTGATATTCTCTCCATTCTTTCCAGTTAACTTTAAGGGTTTTGTCCTTGTCCATGCTGACAATTTTAAAAGGTAAAGTGTTTCTACAGTACATTAATAAAAACTATACACTACAGCTTGATCTTCCAGGTGAGGGTAGCCTTAAAGAGGATTTTTTTAAATGACACATGACTGTAATGATGAATTTTAAGAGAGTCCAAATGTCTCTCACAGCATCTGTCAACAAAAATTTTGTTCAGCTCTACCCTCATCCAGACAACAAGGGTTTCAGTAAAAGCTGGTTACTGGCAGTTTACCCCTGCTTATATAAGACCACTTATTGTTGCCTGTTTAGCCTGCCAGACAGCTCTTGTGTTTTTAAGTTTCACCTTTTGGCACATTCTCTGTACCCATTCTCTGGGTACAGTTACCTATTACACCATCGGAAGCAGCTTATGGAATAAAGTATTGAGACCCCTGGACCAATTACAAGCCATGACTGGATGTTACTCAAGACATGTGCCTCCTACAACAGAAATGCATCTCTGAAGTTTTAAAAGTTGGGGTAATTTTTGTATTTCACTAGTTTGAAAAAAGTTTAGGCAGTTTTGATACCATGAATGTCAATATTTTTCATAACAATATCACAGAGTATCTGTATCATTCAACCTTTCTTCACTTGAAACTATCTGTGCATCTTTTGAGCCAAAAATAAAAAAGAAACTGGACAGGGGGGTATTTATATTTTCTACAAGATTAGTGACTAAAATAAATAATGCTGTTGATAAATATTTTACCTTTTCAATAACAAATCCACTTCCTGGTCTGTTACCTTGACATCCACAGCCTCAAAAGCTTTCTTAAGTTCTGTTTTATCCACACATCCTGACCAGCAGACAATAAGTCCAATGACACCTTTGCCTTTACATAAATACCTCTTACTAACCCAGTTCAAGGTCTCTACTTTAAGTTACAGAGCAAGTTTTTCCCAATACGATTTATAGCCCAGGGTGAAGTGAAACAAGGTCCTGTAACTTACAGTATAGACCAAGAAAACAAGGTTAGTCAGATATTTATCACATCTCTGGATTCAAATAGAGGGGGAGGATTTAAATTAAATGAAACCCCTGAATTTAGCAGGCTGTATAGTGAAATATAGCCTGCTAGATTGACTGAGATATATAATGAACATTACCTTGCCTTTGCACTTAATATATGGGAGTTGCATCACAGTTAATGCATCTTGAAAAATTTCCCCTCAAATCAGGCTTTTCATTGAGAAATGTTGCAGCAGGGAAAAAGTGTTAACTTATAGGAGAATATTCCCTGTGTCTGAATTAAAAAAATAATTCAGGCCATTGGAATTTAGTTGGAAATTTGCCATAATAGAATTCTCTGATGTTCCACATCAAAAAAGCACATTGCTAAATGCAAATGTCTCAAGTTCATTAAGTACAGCCCATGTTAATCCTTGACTACCCTGTTCCTTATTTGTTTCTTCCTTTAGTTGAAAATGACACTAAAAACATTTTCTTGAAGTTTCCTTCAGTCTGTAGAAGAACAGTATTATTCTCAAGTACCCTAATAAGGCCAAATTATATTGTGATGTAGCTCCCAAAATTATACTTCAATACTAAAGAGAAAATCAGATTTCTTAATTTTTTTCTCTTGCACCAGAAATTTTCGTAAAAAGATAAAATGTAGAGACTGAAGGAATCATATTGACCCATTTTAGAGACTAACCATTCATTTGTAATACAAAAAGGTCTCTTTCCCTAGGATTTCTAATCTCTTTTAGACTCCTAAAATTAGCAATTAATTTATAGATATTGGTTACCACTGCCATCTTGATCAATAGACTGGAAAACTATCCACAATTTTTTCTGATGGTCAGTCACATATTTGACGAACTCTTCAAATGACATCTGCCCATCAAGGTTCTGATCGCCAAGGTTCATAATTTGCTGAAATGGACATCACAAAACATGCTGTAAGCCGTACTCTCTAAAAGCCAAGAAACACGTTAAAAACAAAAGAATAAAGAAAGGAAAGTAAATTGTATTTACTGGAAAAGTATTTTAGATTGGTGTAACTACCAGTAAATTGAAAGAAGATAAGATCAACTTTTTAATTCAGTCACTTTTTTGTTCAGCACAATCTAGTTTTCATATAAGACAAGTGTCCACAACACCCCAACTTTTCCAGAGCATCTGAGTGGGATAAGCTTTGATCAATCATTTTGGAGATCATTTCATAATGGTAATCTATATTAGCTAAGAGGACAAATATAATTAGAGCAATCACAAGAACAAGTGATTCCACTGGATTTCAATACTAGATTAGCTGTCAAGTGGTCTGTATAGCTACCTAAGTTTTTTCAAATACTTTCTCCCAATTCTTATTTAACTATGTAGTAATTACAATTTGTTCTTTTCCTATGATTTTTTCCTTGTAATTTTCTGCCAAACTGTAGGCAACACAGATGAAAAGATGATAATGCTGACCATAAAAGTTAAAAAAAAACAGTCCACAGGGGCTCTGTTATTTAGTAGCAGCAAAATTTGCTGATATAAGTTGATGATAGTAACAAGATTCCAGCCCTATTTTACAAGTTTGAGAGAAACTCTCATCAGATAATGGGAGTGAAGGAGAATTTATTAAATGGAGAATAAACAGTACCAGAAAAAGTGTGGGCAACAGATTAAATTGCTCAATGGTTTGGTTATGAACTTCAAGATTTAATTTCAATCACTTTCAAACCTTCATTGTTTGCTTGCATGCTTCTAACATTTTTCTGCATTGTTAATTAATTAATTTTGTCTCTAATAAAGAGGAGACAAGGGAGAAAACCTAAACCATACATTTTTGGATAGCATGAATTCTTGCCATATAAAATCACAAACCACTAAATTTAATAGTTGAGAACTTATACATTCACCTGTAATCTCCATTTAACTATAAATTATGACAATTGATAGAATTGGAAATGTGTCTAAAATATCAAAAAGAATCCTAACATTCTTGACACTACAATTACCCGCACATATACTCAGAAAAAAAATCGTTGCAGGTATACAGGAAAATTCAAAATATGTACCAAGTAGAAGTAAATTTGCATATTTTCTGACAAATAGGTATGTCATAAAATTGTAAGTCTGCAGTAGAATTTACTACCACAAGCTTAAATTGTCTTTATAGGAAACATTTCTAGGACAGTGTAAAACAATCTACAAGAATAAAACATGCAGTTCAGAGATGTTATCCTTCGTTAATTGTGTACATAACACGAGTGTAAATTTTCCTTCATGTTAAATGACGTGAAATGTACAAACATGTTAAATAAGGAAATTTCCATTTGCAACTCTATTTGAATTAAAGTGCAGGGAATCATACAAAATCAATAATAGCTACACCTTTTTGGAAAATTAAGGTAAAGGCTAATTTACTTGAATTCAAGCGTGAAATAGTCAAGGATCGTACAGATTTATTTCTACCGGTGAGGTAAATTTTCGGGCTGTTCGATAGTACCCATAAATCGACACTAATCAATCAAAAACGAAACATTGTACATTCTGTACGAAATTAAAGGGCAAATTTCTTGATTATCACATTTTTTACCGCACACCATGATTTCAACTGGGCACAAAATTATTCAAATCGAGCGAAGCAATTTACATCCCAAACGAACCAACTTAAAACCAATATTTAGTGTACGCAAATACACAGATTGCATTTATGACCGGTGAAATTCGTATCTATGCCTTAAGGCGAAAAAAAAGGAAGATGGAATAAAAAAAGAAATGTTTCAAAGTTATTCTAGATAAAATATTCTTTGGCGTCAATTTTGCTGCCTGTTTTTATTATAATTTGTACACACCTGAGCTTGGCCGGCCTTGTATCTTGAACCATGCAGATTTTTCAGTCCTTCCGCAAGTTCATTTAGGTCAATCCTTCCATCATTGTTCTTGTCGAGCTTCTTAAACAAATCCTCCACTTCTTCGTGATCCATTTGATAGCTTTTGTCGTGATTGTTATCTAATCCACCCCCATTCAAATCCATGTTTACAACTTCGAAACCATGATGGTGGTGGCTGTGAAGCTCGGGCTCCGTGGCCAGGCCTTGACACATCCTAATTTGATCAAGAAATCTGAGCAGATACTTACAGACTTTCCATTTCGAAATTAAAAGTCACGAAGAAAAGCTTTTAACTGCCTTTAACTAGGCAAAGTATATCGTGCTTAAAATAATCCAAAACGGGAAGGACATACAAAGATTTCATATGGATGATTTATGAGAAGGGAAGCGGTAAGTACTTTAAGTACCGTCATTATTGTATATCGTAGTTAGACTCTCTTAGGAGCCCACTATGGGTAACGGGCTCATGACTCTCTCTTAATTCTATATCGCTCGTATGGTTTATACCACGTCATTGAACCAGTGAGAAAAGTCAGCAACAATCGGAGAATTAGTGGTGGATCCAGACCTTGAGCTAAAGGAGGAGGGGAGGGCGGTTTTTTTGTCGCTTGCCTTTTACCGGCTTTTCTTCCTTCTGTGATTCTTTTTTTTTTTTTTTTTTTCTTTTTATAAAGGGGGTAAGTTTCAAAAGAAACTGTGGTGCTGCGTCGGTGGAAGAGTATAGCAGGTAAGTTAGTGTTAACAACTGAATTGAAAACGTGTGGCCACCGTAAAGATTTAAAAGGCTGACGTTTCGAACGTTAGCCCTTCCTCAGAGCGATTGACGAAGGGCTAACGCTCGAAACGTCAGCCCTTTAACTCTTTATGGTGGCCAATTTACGTTTTCAACTCAGTTGTTAACACTGAATTACCTACTTTTTCTTTTTACCTAAAATATGCGGGGGGGGGGGGGAGCCCCCCGGGCCACTCCCCTAGATCTGCCACTGAGATTGCCTGGGCAGTGGAAATTAGTGGTCTCCTTCGCAGCTATTATTTGGATGTCACCAGGAGCCCATAGCTGGTTTACTAGTGTCACGCAATGTATCCCACGAAAGCCTCTAGGGGGTTTTGCGTGACATATCAAGGAACGGCTGTAAGGGGATCGGAGGATATTTTTGTACCCGCTCATCTGCAACTGCCTAGAACAGGGTATCGTAATGATCTATATTTTCTCAAACATTAGAATTATTTAACTGATGTATTTCTTCTTCCATTTTGAAGGATTGAGTCCTTTAAGACCTTAACTTGTACTAATTTCTTTTAAACAAAGACCGGACTGACAAGTTTAGTGACTGGATTCGATGAACAGTGCCCCGGGAAAAATATCAGCTTCGTGATTGGCCAAAATCTTGAACTTGTAGCCAGTCTTTCTTGTTATTGAACGCCTGACTCCTTCTAGGCAGAGAGTGGTGTTTTCGTGTTTTACAATGCGCCTTTCGTATACATGGTGTGATTGAGATTCTACGTGTACAAATATTAACTGCAGTTTGATTTCAAGTGAAAGATGTGGCGCCTGGCGAAGGTTTTGAAAGATACGCGACAGGTTGCCCTAAATCGTTCTACCTCGTGCCTTTGGAAAGCTACTCGCAATGAATCTAGCACGTCTAAAGATTCAGATGTGAAAGAAGTTCCCTACAATACATTGCAGGTAATGCCGTGTAATCGCTATAACTCGATCTTCATTGTTATTTTGATGAACAGCATCAGACACTAAACAAATTTTTTTGACGGTCTTACAGAAATGCAATGAGCCCGAGTTGAATAATTATTAATTTTGATATACAATTTCTTGTCTACGTTATAATTTTCACAAGGCTACTAAAAATTAGGACACTCTCATACATAAATATGAAAGTGATCTCGCGGTAATGAACCCCAATTGAGCAGTAGTGAAAATAAGGCCTGAAGAAAAATTCAGGCCTGTAAGGGTTTTGAACCCATGATCCTAACAATAGCTAGTTACTAGGTTGCTTCCAAATCAACCCCTGAAGTTATGAATGAATGATCGAAAATATATGAAAATCATACATGTAACTACGGAGACGTAAATATGAAAGTGATTTTCGCAGTGGTGAGCACTACTTGAGTAGTAGTGAAAATAAGGCCCTTATTTTCACTACTTCTCAAGTAGTATTCATTACCGCGACGATCGCTTTCGCACTTAAGTCCATATCCGCAATTCACAAATATGATTTTTAGATATTCACAGCCATTACATTCACATATACAAATGATTTGGTGAAAAAAACCAATAACCTTGCTACACGCGACTCTTCAGCTTCAGTGAAATGCGAATATCATTGTTTGGTTTACAGTAAGATGCAATTGTATTTTATTGTAATTCGTTTACAATAAGATACATTTAAAAAAGTAGTCAGTTCTGATTGGTTAGGATAAATGCGGTTTCCAGGTTATTTGATGCAGATGAGGGTTAATTCAGTGCAAAGAAGTAACAAACCAGACTGAACAATTCCTTGAGTTAGCGAGACTCTACTTTTTTGCGTGTTAAAGATGTGAAATATCATTGTATATTATTGTTTTGATCATAGGTGGTTTTTTTGACTAAACACACAGGTTTGAATAAATTATTTTTGCACTTGATGCCCACACTTTGCTTCTGCATAGTTATGATAACCTGTCAAATTTATTTATGTGTATGTAATCACATGATTTTCTTGTGCAATTTGGAATAAATAAGCACATGTTGATTTCTTCAAAGACTACAAATTGCACTTGACCTACAGGCTGGTGCAATTTTGTTAGTCTTTGAAAAACTTTCACTCATGCTTATTTAATCCAAATTGCACTTGAAATCATGTGATTAACTATACAAAGTATGGTAATCCATGTCTATGATAAGAGATCAATCGTTTGCTTTATTTTGATTCATTTCTGGATGAAATAGGCTTTATATTAAAGAACACAAACATGGCAATACTTATTGAGCAAAATGTAATTATGCAATGGTCATACCAATTCAATGAACTCAACGTTAAGTACAAGAATAGAGACCATTGGTGAGGTACATTTACATGTATATCAAGTAGTCCTCTTCAGGAGTCATAACAAGATCTCAATATTGATTCTCCTTACTCCCTGCAAACATCTCTTATAATACCAATAATTAGAATTTGCTATTGAATCAAACAATATCACCTAACTGACATTTTTCTTTACTCTTATTACCTTACTGCTTAGCAATAATTGCTATTATAAAAAATTATTTTTTTATATTGTGAGGAGAAATTACACTTTCGTCTCTTTTGGGGGTAAATGAGCTAAAACACAGATATTTCAGAAAATGCGTTGTCATGTATAGTTAATCATTTTAAGATGTATCATTTCAAAATATCAAAAATCTTCCTTATCAAAGTGAAGCAAAGTGCTAAAATATTTCTTGTAAAGATAGGGTAATGAGCAAAGCATGTTGCATGGTGTGTTATCAACAGTCTTAAAGTCAGTGGTGTTCTCCTTTTCTGGCAGTAACTGGTAAAATTTACTGCTTGCAGTACCATTTATTACTGCCTAAAATCACATGGAGACCCTAAAAATCCAACAAGTAAAAGGATTGCTGTTCCAGTTTTAAAATTTTCCCAGTGAGTTGGTAGATTTAATTTTAATTGAAATCTAATTTTTTGAAAAGACAGAAGATAAGCGAGCTCCAGACAGCATTCCAGCAGAAGCTGATGTTGTTATTATTGGCGGAGGCTCCGTTGGATCCAGTACACTTTACCACTTGACCAAACTTGGGGTGAAAAATGCTGTCTTATTAGAGCGCGATCAGTTAACGTCAGGAACAACCTGGCATAGTGCTGGGCTGGTTTGGAGGTTACGTCCTAGTGATGTGGAAGTGGAATTGTTGGCAGCCACAAGAGTGCTTGCAAGGGATGTCTTGGAACAAGAGACTGGACTTTGGGCTGGATGGAATGAAAATGGAGGATTGTTCATTGCCAACAACAAAGAAAGATTGGATGAATACAAGAGGCTGATGACAGTAAGTACCTCTCAGAGCAATTAGGAATTGATTGAGATACATCAATTTTTTTTCTTTACTTTGTTTCTGCATAATTGCTCTAAAAATGTGTACCAATATCCCATCCAATCTCATCCAATTAGATGCGATGTAATTAAAATAACTTAAAATTTATCTAGATGGGATAGCCCATTTAGGTTGAAAGGTGGTATCCATAAGGAGCCCTTACATGTAGGAATTACTTGCACTTAGGAAAGTAATTTCATCATTGTTTTTGCTGTAGATTCTCACCGGTTCCTTATATCCCCAGTTCTATCAGGATATGCTACCTCCAAAGTCAATCACTAGCACAAAGTTGCATGCAGAAACATTGAAAATATCTATTTGAAGGAATAAAATTCCCTGAGGTCTTGGGAAGTCATAACTGAAAATAATTTACCTTAGTTAATAATAGCATTGCAAGGTTGTCAGCAACACTAACAGTATAAAACATTTTTGGAGGCAAACCAATTATCTCTTTACAAACTTAAGAACTCCTAGTGGCTTGTACACCATTTGGCTAAACTGCCTCTTTTGAAATAGAACCAGAAATGACAAATAATTTTTCATTTTGGTTTCATAAACAGCTTGGCAAGGTATATGGTGTTGAATCATTTGTTCTGAGTCCTAAGGAATCCGAAGACCTTTATCCACTGCTGAACGTGGATGACTTATATGGAACCCTCCACAGCCCTGGTGATGGAACCATTGATCCTGCTAGCTGGGCTACTTCACTTACAAGAGCAGCTGTAAAGAATGGTGCTCAGGTATTGAATAATATTGTAAAAAATTTGACTAGGCAAGAACATTTGACTGTGTAGCTATGCACTTATTTTCAGGTGACACACTTTTATTAATTTTTCATGGACTTCCTTAAATACCATCACAGATTATGAGGAAATTTCCAGCTGTTGCATCCAATCGTGTTACATCTTTTTATTGCATTTTTATAGTTATTAAAGTTGTGATAGTTAACTGTAGTCTTATTTGATGGGGATGAGGTCACCTGGAAACATGACAAATTGTTATTAATGTATCTCAGCAGGATGAATAATTACATTGTAATATGATACTAAAATCTTTTTAATTTGTAGGTGTTTGAGAACTGTGCTGTTACTGGAATTCAAACAGAAGTCAGTGACTTGGGAATTAGACGAGTTTCTGCGGTACAGACTCCAAGTGGTACCATCAAAACAAACTGTGTCGTCAACTGTGCAGGGGTGTGGTCACCATATGTTGGTTCTTTGTGTGGTGTCAGTGTCCCTTTGGTTGCCATGTACCATGCATATGTTGTGACAGAGAGGATTGAGGGAATTCAGAACATGCCTAATGTCAGAGATCATGATGCCTCAGTTTATCTCAAGCTCCAGGGAGATGGCCTGTCTGTTGGTGGATATGAGCATAATCCAGTTTTCTGGGATGAGGTAAAAAAGTTTTCATTTTATCATCACCAGCTTACTGGTTATGCCACAAAATTTGAATCAAAAGGGTTAAGCTCTTGCAAAAGTTACAGTGTAATTGAACTGGAATGAGTAGAATTTTGTCCTGTCAGTTATACTCAACCTGCTAGAAGGACTTAGACTAAGCCATCTTCATTTGTGCTGGTAAGCATAGGGTGTGGACTGTGGATCTCCACCAGACCCTGTTTTTGGCTGTTCTCTTTGCTTCTCCCCAGGTGATTTTATTTTTGTCTAATTCATCTTGGACAGTGCACCTCCAATACTGCTTTGGATGCCATCCAAAGCAGTTCTGGAGGAGTACCATCCAATATTTAGAAGGACCTACTGACAATGTAATTTATAGATCTCTTTTTAAGCTTTGGGTTTTTTTTTTCAGGTCAGCAATAAATTTGCGTTTTCCCTCTTTGATCTTGACTGGGATATATTCAGTGCTCATATTGAAGGTGCATGCAACAGAGTCCCAGTAATAGCAGAAACTGGTGTCAAATCCACTGTCTGTGGACCTGAATCATTTACTGCTGATCATAAACCATTGATGGGGGAAGCCCCTGAGCTTCGTGGCTTTTACCATGGCTGTGGATTCAATTCTGCAGGTATCATGCTTGCTGGAGGGTGTGGCCAAGAATTGGCACGTTGGGTGGTTCATGGTCACCCTGAACTTGATATGTATGGATATGATATCAGGTAACTACACACAATAATTGAACAATTCTAGAAGAAACAATCAAGGCTTGTTTGCACAAAATCTAGTTAACATTACTCCCAAAATAAATGATTTTCATTTACTCAGCTGTTATTTCTATCCATTTGATTGAGTTCATAGTCTATAGAGTGCATTTTGAGCAAGTTTTAACCCTTCACATCTTAAAATAAGCATGCATATTCTCCACACTGTTCTTTATAAATTTCCCAAGGTGCTGACAAGGAGAATTTGTTTAACAATCAAGAACATTTTTGGTTGATGATTATTTTCCTTATTCTTGTGACTTTAATGTTTGATTCTTGGGTGATAATGTGAGGAGAAATTAGATGCTGGTCACTCTGAGGGGTCAAAGGTTTGATACTTGTTAAAAAAAAACTGCCCTAGAACAAACTATAAACTACTTACCAAACAGATGTTTTCATTCTTAAAAATCCAGTGGTTGTCAAGTATAATCGACCAGTAACCTTCAAAAAACTGAAAGAAAGTGAATTCTAATGCCAATGTTTAAAGTCCTGATTATGAGTTAACAATTTTTATACATTCTTATATTTACGTCTTAAGGCGCTTCCATTCATCGATAACACCCAATCAGAAATGGCTCAGAGAAAGAAGTCATGAGTCCTATGCAAAGAACTATTCAATGCTTTTCCCACATGACGAGCCCCTTGCTTCCAGAAACATGCGACGTGATCCTTTTCATCAGGCAATGTGTATTTTGATTATAATTCATACAAATCATGCAAACTATTAGATGGAAAACCAGCTGAGAAGAATTGGGGCCATGAATTTCCTTAGAAATTTTGAACTTAGCAAATAATTTTATTTTAACTTTTTACTTTCTTACACTTTGCCTCATTTTATTCTTAAGGTATACCTTGTAAGATTTTGGCCTTTTTAAGGAATGGTGCAAGAATGATGAAATATGAATGACAGCTGGAATATTTATAATCGGTGGTAGTAGTAAATGAGTAAGCAATCCCCTCTGAGGTTGAACTTTTGATTCCAGGTTCTGTTAGATAGAGGGTGTGTCTATCAGGAGCGTCATGGATGGGAAAGACCAGGCTGGTTTGTTCCTACTGAAGTAGCTGAGGTGATCATAATTCTTTCTCAAATTAACCCTTTACATCCTAACATCAGAATACATATTCTCCATACTGTTCTCTATAAATTTCAAAGGTGCTGACAAGGAGTCTTTGTTTAAAAATCTAGAGCTTCTTTAGTTGGTGATCAATAATGTTTAATTGAGGGGTGATTTTCTAAGGATAAATTAAATGCTAGTCACTCTCAGTGGTGAAAGGGTTAATGGACTAGGGAAGAGACTCCCATTCCGTAGTTGCAAAACAAGACAAAACGAAAGGAAGTTAAGTTAAAAAGTTTGACTATGTTCATTTTGTTTCTATACCTTACATTCTTGTTTGAGGGGCAAAAGTAATCAGAATTCTTGTTGTTTGGAGAGATAAATGGTAGTGTGCCAGATGTGTAGAGATGACTAGCACCTTGAAAGTTATAGCCTTTGAAACAGAAAGAATTACAATCAATAACAAGATGTTCATGGGTTATCAAAAATATTTGGAAGAGTTTATCAAAATTTGTTTATGATCCATTATGCTCTGACAAATTTGTGACATTGAGGACTAATGGGTAACATTTTTCACCTTCATCAAAATGTACTGGTAAAGGTCATTTCACTTGGCAAGGCTCTTCAACTGTCCAAATGCCTTACTCTCCCCATCTCTTCCCCCTTGGAGCAAACATGGGTACCTAAGGAAATGTGGAGAAATGCCAGGGCTCCTCGCCAATACATTGGCTTCCTATCCAGGTTGGGGGGGGGGGGGGTTAAAAACACCTAGAGATGCTTAATCACTTGGAGACTGGGTATACGCTGCAAGAGCATGAACCATTTAACTCATATAAGATACAGCCATGTGTCTTATCATTTAGAGTAACTGAGTAGTTTGAAGGTGAAATTTAACTTTGAATCTTTTCCTCTTTCATTGTCAGGTGAGGGAGTATGACTACTATGGGGCTTATGATGTGAAAGAACACCAGGATTATAAATACAATGAGTTACTGGGTCAGGATTACACTTTTGACTTTCCACCACATCATGACATTGTAAGAAACCAAGTAAAATATTATTATAGATAAAATGATTACCAATACATGAAATGATGGTTTTAATTTGGAAGGTTACCTTATCAGTGAGAAGGGGTAAAGGGGGGGCAAGGACCTCGGCTTTGGAGAGAAGGTTTCAGTTACTATTTCTGTGTGGAGAAGGTGATTGTAGGGTGAACCCGATTAGCTCAAGCAGGATTATGATTGTACAGCCCCTCCCCCCTAAACTTCACAGCAGCCATTTTCCATTTTGATTGGATAATAACAGTTGAATTCTCCCTCCCCCCCCCCCTCCCCCACTTCCACTCCTATGACTAGAAAAATGATCTGCCAACAAAAGGTTAAAAAAATTGTAGTATTATTGTATGGCATATTCCATGGCTTGGTATTTGTTTCTGCAGTGTTTGAATGAATTTTAAGGATTTTGTTTAATTTGGCAGATTGGAAAGGAATGCCTTGCTTGTAGGGAGAGGGTAGCTGTGTTCAACATGTCCTACTTTGCCAAGTTTTATTTGACTGGACCTGATGCACAAAAGGCAGCTGACTGGATTTTCACAAATAATATGGCAAAACCACCAGGTACTAGACAGATTCCTCCTGCATTCACTGTGTTGTTCTCCTTTGAATGTAATCTTCACCAAAATGTGTTGTTCTAGCTAATTAAAGGAGCAATGTTGAAAAAAAAGAATCATTAGGTAAGAATTTTTTAATAAAATAGAAGCTAATGGTTCATTATATAGAATAACAACTGTCATTCTTGGCAAGTAGATTTTTTTGTGGAGGCAATGGATTTTCTTTTAATCTTTAAGCCAGAAGGCTTGACCAAATCAATAACTGTTATGATAATTACTAAATATTGAATACTTGATAGGGCGCACAACTTACACATGTATGACAAACAAAGATGGTGGCACAGAAGCTGACATCACTGTGAGTGTCTTGGAGAATGGTGATGGATCAAGTATTGTAAAACCAAAATTTGAGGGTAAGCACCATAAGATCTAATTTATGTTGTAAAATAGGTTGTGGTTATTCATCATGGTAAATAATACTTCAAAAGAGAAATATAATCGTTTGTCTCATGATGTGGTCACTTTGGATGTGGATCGAGTTTATGATCTAGTTTGCCATGAATATTATTTATTGACTTTCTTGATAGCTTTTAATTATACCAGTTGCAAATGACAAGAAAGATTGAGGCTTTAAAGAAAAATGTTAAACATTGTCTTGTTGTGTGGAGGGTAAAGAGGAGAGAGGCTGGGACAGAAGGCTGAGAATTTTCTTCATCCATTGCCCTCTTTTCTCCACACTTTTGACTCTTGTCTTCAGCTCTTCAATGCTAAACACTATCATATTTAAAAATTGACAAATGATGTCTTTTTGCTTTTTTCTACTGCTTCCTGTGTTTTCTCTCCCCTTGTGTCACTTCTTCTCCTGCCCCCCCCCCCCCCTCTCTCTCTCTCTCTCTCTCTCTCTCTCTCTCTCTCTCTCTCTCTCTGCCCTGTGGATCCCAATTCCACCTACTGGTAGTTAACTTTATGAATTCACAGCTAAGACAGAGAATTCAGAGGCACTTTGTTCATATTTGACAAGTTTCCAACACACTGCTAAAATAATCTAATATATTTATCAAACATCTGCAGTCCATGTAGATAGAGAAAATTTTTAGCTATATCTCTTTATAAAGAAGAGAATTCTTAACTTTCAATCAATGGTTGTTTATCACTCAATGTGTACTTACATGTATGAATGTGAGTTTCACTGCCCCAAATTTATGTAAAATGATGACCTTGTAAGTGAATTACTATCAGAGAATAATGCAGCACAATATAACTGTGTTTGTAGTTATCATATTTGTAATCAATCTTTATTTGTTAGGTGATGGATTCTACATTGCTGTTGGTGGTGGTATTGGTCAGCATGGTTGGTGTCATGTGCAAAATATTCTTCAAGACCAACAGTACAATGTAAAGTTTGAAGATCATTCAGAGAAAATGGGGATGTTGAGTGTTCAAGGGCCCAAGAGGTATATATTGACACAAAAAATTATTGGTGTTGCTCTGTAACTTAGGTAGGTGAGATGATTTTTCATCAAAGATTGCAGTGTGCATTCTTTTGATTTTACATCTGTTTGGGTCTCAGTTCTCCATTAAAAAAAAGAACGTATCTCTAGGCAATGATGGGGATTGAATCTGGACATTCTGCCTTTTTCCATTTCTTTAAGGGTTCTTGGCAAAAAAAATTAATGACTGCCTACATTACAAGCTCATAGCTCATTTTACTTGCTGTACTCTTTATTTTCAGTCGTGAGCTGCTTCAGTGCCTGACCTCTGCAGATCTCAGCAATGAGGCATTTCCTTTCTCCACGCACAAAATCATCAATGTTGCTGGCCATGATGTTCGCGCCCTAAGAATCACTTTTGTTGGTGAACTTGGTTGGGAGTTGCACATCCCAAATGACTCCTGTGTACCTGTTTACAAAGCACTCATGGAAGCAGGTATAGAATTTGGTGTTGTGAATGGTGGCTACAGGGCTCTTGACTCACTCAGTGCAGAGAAGGGCTATAAACATTGGCATCAGGATTTACGACATGATGACACCCCACTTGAGGCTGGCTTGGGATTTACTTGCAAACTGAAGTCAGATACCCCATTCCTTGGGAGAGAAGCTCTTGAAAAACAGAAAGCTGAGGGTCTCAAGAAGAAGCTAGTTTGCTTTACTATTGAAGAGTGAGTGAAAGACTTCTGAACATTACAGATGGTTTCAAATGAGAGAAAATAAGGAATGATATTGAATTTTTAGGTTTTATCTATGGCACTATTACACTACTTCTTACTAACTAAATGCTAAGTCTGCACTGTAAGTTACAGACTGAGTTGTTTCTACTTGGATGTATGGGTAATCATACTGTCCACATACATAAAATAATTGAGAGATGGCTAAGAATAGAAGTTGATACACAGCAATTCATTTTTTAAATCAATAGATGTAACTTTTAGTGTAAAAAGATGTCAACTGTACAAAGAACTCGCTACTTGAAGTGGTAAGGCTAAAATAGGGGTTAGGCCAAAATGGGGGCAAGGCCATGAAGGATACTTTAGAGGGTGAGAGGTTTATCAGGGAGTGAGAAGTAAAGGGTAATTCATATTAAATTTTAAACTTCCAATAAATGAATAGGCGTAAAGAGGTTGATCAAGTTTTATTAGTATGGGTGGTAGTTCTTCAAAAGGGCTTGAACCTTTGACCTTCAAGCTCTGTGGTTGAATGCTCTAGAACTCTTGAGTGAGCTTGGCCAAATGTTAAGATCATACATGAGTTAAATATTGTGAATACTGATTGGGTCAACAGCATTGAAGGTATTTTGTGTTACACTAAAGAAGATGGAAAATAGAATTCGTTTGACCATACTATACTTTTTTATTCTTATTTTTTTAGTCACAAAGCTCTTTTGGGTCTTGAAGCAATATGGCGAGATAATGAAGTGGTTGGTTTCATCCGAAGAGGAGAGTTTGGATATGCTATCGGCAAAAGCCTGGCTTATGGATATGTGAGAGATCCTAGTGGAAAACCTGTCACAATAGAGTTCTTGAAGACTGGAAAATATACCATTGAATCTATGGGAGAGCTGTTTCCTGCCAAAATACACCTGAAAGCACCTTTTGATCCAAAAAATCTTAGAGTACAAGGAGTTTATGATGATGAGGCTTGCCCAAGTTATGGCACTGCTTCCAATTGACTCTGATATCATAAAATTGTTGTGCACGATTTTGTAAGATAATATATTTTAGCTGGCTATCACTATTTTCTTTTTTTTTTGTGGGGCATGACAAGAGTAAGTAAAATTGACAATTTTCTGTATCTATCTGTTGCAGTTTTTAACTTGTAATATCCAATCACTCTGAGGAGACAAGGAACAGTTTATTTGCATGAGCTAAAGTTCATCCAGGCTGTACTATACTATCACTCAAACCCTTAACACATATATTTCAGCCAAATCATCACCAAAATCCTTTGTTTTCTAAATTGATGTTGAGTTTTGGTAATTGCACTAGGTTTTTGAATAAATACAGTGTTATTCTGTGTCTACCTACATGCAATTTCATCTAGTCAAGCCGTGCTTATCTTTTCCATGATGGAAATTAATGTCTGTATAGAACTATATTCCATAAAGTGGCAAATCAGAGAAGGGACTCTCTTTAAGCTAGACCGCCAAACTATCCTAGATCCTTTGAAAGGTCAACTTTGTAACACATTTTTTTTTTCTTTTGTTTTCAATGTCAAAATTCAACTTTGATTGATTGCATCTTGATATAATACAATAGAGTAAATGGTAATATTACCTAAAATTGTAAATAGAGTACACAAACATATCTGTCAGTATTGGAGGGGCACATAGAACTGTTTACTCCGTACAAGACAAAAAATAATTAGCTGATGAGCCAGATAGCGTAGTTTTGGCTGAAATAAAAGACAAAGCCAAAGAAAAAAATACTGGTCCTTTTTTATTTTACTCCTTTTGTAACATATGTTTAGTTTGTGCAGTATCGTTTAAGAAAATTGTTCACAACTAACTGAACTGAACCCAGTTGAGAAAAGGATGGATAATGCTATCTGGTGGATAATCACAACCCAGTGGATAAGTGGTAATGAAATAAGCTGCAGTATCCACCTGATAGAGAGTTATCAAGTGGATAGCATTATCCACCCCTCAAACATGGTCTTGAACTCTCACAAAGTAACCAGGTCAAAATAAGAATTTCATTCTACTTCCCTTATGCAAATTGCAGCCTTAAAGGATTTGTAACTCTATGGTCAAAGTATGTGGTGTCTCTAAGCAAATATTTAACTGCAAAACCTTTCCCTCTCCAAAAGTTATGAGGATTTATTTCATAATAATTGAAAAGTCAGGTTACATAGTTTAGAGTGTATTCACCACTGAAAAAAAATATAAACATCATTTAATGATTAGAAAAGGGTGTCTTGATATACATTACAGGACTCTGGTAAAAATAAAGGAGCAGATGTACTGCTGGATAATAGTTCCCTTTCTTCAATTTTAAAGTTTGGTTTTTGAAATCTGTAAAAAGAAGCTATGGGTAGACCCTAAAGTTGTACTTTTGCTGTTCAATAATAGTCTTTCAGTCTAGAAAAATCCAAAATTTAAGTAGTGGTAATAGTACATTTAATCCTTTTCATCTTAATATCAGTATGCATATTCTCCATACTGTTCTCTATACATTTCCTAAGGTGCTGACAAGGAGTAATTTTGAAACAATTAAGAACTTTGGGGTTAATTATCATAATGGCAGTAATAATTAGAATGCTTTCCATTAAAAAATCTGCATAGGACACCTCCAAGAAAAATTATAAGTAGTTGAAAAATGTCCACTTGTGCTCTGAGAATTACTGTCAAATCCTCAAAACCACAAACACCTGGATATGAATATTAACATGTTCTGACCAGTGACACTGGACATTAGGGCATACAGGTACCAAAAAACAAACCAGACTACTGATGGCAAAACTGTATTGCTTCTTGGAGTAATTTTGGGAAGAATTCAGTACAACCCCAAACTATTCTAAAACAAAGCTGTTGTGCCAAAGGTAGTCTATTGTTTTAAGCCGTTATTTTCATAATACACAAACCGTATACACAATGATGTATGGGGCTGTGTACTGGTTGACCCTGCACATACACTGAGCCATGGTTTGATTTTCAAATGGAGATGTTTTTACAAAATAATGTTTTGTTTGAGAATGATAAACTTGTAAGAAGTACCCTAAGAATGTTACACAGGTTAAAATGAAACACCATAGGTACAATCAATTGTGACAAAATTTTTGTTGCATCTCTGACACACAAACTCTTTGCAAGGAGCATTGCCAGAGAAGACAGAAAAAACAACCACAAAATACTTATTTGCTGTAAAATCTTTTGAAACTCATTCGCAGGGGGTTCTCAAACTATCATCTGGTGTACTCCTGAACATGCTATAACCCTTGCTAGGAATAGCTACATAGAATGAAGGGAGCAAATTTCTAAAGAAACTCACTATGAGAGAATAACAGGGTAATTTAGTGTTGTCAACTGAGTTGATAATTTAAATTGACCACCATAAAGAGTTTAAAGGTTGACGTTTTGAGCTCTGATGAAGGGCTGATGCTCGAAATGTCAGCCTTGAAACTCTTTACAGTGGCCACTTTCCATTATCAACTCAGTTGATAACACTAAATTACCCTCATAGCTACATAGAATTGACCAAAAGCAGTCCCAATCCCTCTGGCAAAGCCACTTTCACCTTAACTTCTCACTCCTATGATCCCAATATCAATTCCCTTTCCTGTCTGACATACCTTTCTTACAGTTTCACCACTGAGTAATTGGAGTTCAGTTGAACTAAATCTACCAAGAGGAACATTTCTTTCTTCCCATCACATTTCCATTTGAAATAGATCTGATTTTTAAAAAAGAAATTTATAATTGATCACTCCTGGGAGTGACAAGGTGGAAAGAGAAAATAATTCCATTTAAGAGTATGAAAAGTCATCATCACAATTAACCTTAAAGAGAAAGAGAAAAGGATCAGGATCTGTTTTCACCACTCATGGACTGAAATTGTTTTTTCAGGGTTGACCTTGAGGTAAGATGCATTACTAATATTTTAGCTTCTAGATTCAGTTTGCATGTAATTATGTGGCAGACAAACCAGAGTTAAACCACAATTCCTGGTCAAAATGTAGGCCGCATCAGCATCAATATAGCCTAGCAAGACAAGAGACACCCAAGTTCAAAGATCATCTTTTTGATGAATGAAGGAGTTCCACTAAGGAAGCACTTGCATTGATCTGTCCAGTAAGATTCAACATGAAAAGGCGTTCTAGGCTCTTGGTGCCAATTGATCTCAGCTCAGGTAATCTTAGAAGAATGTTTCCAAATCGATTAGGTTCATTAGGGTGAAAGTTGTTGTTGTACTCCAACAATGATGCATGCACTTTATCCTGCAGTCTTTCAACCAGTTGTTGATCCAGCAGACCTTTCACATCTGAGCATGGACAAAATCAAAATGAACATAATTAAAATAACATTGTATAATGAAGAAAAGTAAAATGGTTTCCGTGTTTACATAGCCTGATGTAAACACGCAGGAGGTTGGGAGAACACGAGATAAGCGTAGGAAACCACGATGCAAAGTGGAGTGGTTTCCAGCTTATCGAGTGTTCTCCCAACCTCCCAAGTGTTTACATCAGGCTATGTAAACACGGAAACCATTTTACATTTCTTTTATAAAATAACTAATGAAAGAGGAACGAAAACTGTGTTTACATATGCTCATGTAAAATGGTTTTATGGCCAATCAGAGCGTGCGTACTATTTGAATCATTTTATAATGTATAATGTACAATCCAACATTTAATGAGGTGTAATTCACAGGGTGCTACATCACTGGGTGTCATTTTCTCTAATGATATTAAGGGTTGGTCAGGAGCCAACTCTAAACAAAGAAGCTTAAATTCTTGTCACAATTGTTGACACTTACCAGCCTTTCCCCCTTAATCGATCTTGGTAATGGGAAAATTGGACTGAAACAAACTCAACATTCAACGAAACTTGATAACAATTCTAGATATGTTACCTCTCTTCATTGTTAAATGTGTAGTCATTAGAAGGACATTGAAACAACTAAGTTAGAGCTAGAGAGAGATTTTTTTCCCCTCTTGTCAGAAGTCAGGCCACCCTTGTGAAAAGACAGAAAACATATTCCTCTATTTCATTACCATGCCCAAGCCCTATATTTGTTTTTAGAGTTTTTGATGAAGGGGAGTGGGGAAGCTTAACCCTTTAGCTCCCAGATCAAATTTGTAATTCTCCTTACCGTCAACCATACAATTCTTATAATGTTAGTTCAGAGAATTTAGTACTACATCCACTAATTATCCTCAAATTGATACTTTTCTTGATTCCCATCACTTATCTGGTTGATATTGTAAGGAGAAATTCTGTCTAGGTCTAGGCTTGTGAGAAACTTGGAGTTCTAAAAGGTGTGTTTATGGACTGTTTGCAATGTATCTGGTCCACAATAACTGACTCATCAGTAATATCATGTATCATATGTAACTGGGAGAATTATGTTGCATATGTGTACTTCACCTGGGTTTAGTAGAATAATGACTTTGATACAAACAAATTCTGCATCATCCAGACTAAGTTCTTTAAATTTTGCAGTCAGTTGCATTACGCGGTGCATGATGTCACCAATTCCTGTTGCTTCTGCAGTAGTAAAGTCCAAAACCTGACGAGGACAAAGAAGCACTCCATTATCTAAATGTAAAGACTGCTTTGTCAAATTAATCAGCATAAGTTCAATCCATGCACTTCCTGAAAGAATCCGTTTATCATTTTCACTAATGTCACGAAGCAATGGCAAGCATTTAAACCATTCCAAATTTCTTTTGATTTGTTCCTCTGCTTGTTGTGTGACATGTGCTAATGTCCTCTGCCCATTATCTGCAATATGACATCCCTGGCATTCTGAAGATTGTACATCAACTGGAGGCTCATATCTCAACAATTCTTTAATAAAAGGAGGAAAAGTTCTGGATGGAATTTTTGTACATGCTGCTCCATCAACTTGGTCTGAAGATGAGCTGCTCCTTGAGCTTGTTCTTGCTTGTTTAGCAGCTGGTTGTGATTTGATGCGTGAATTTGAAGAAAAAGATGAGTTCTTGTGTTTACCACCTGGTGTGCGATCCTCCCGGACAGCTGTAAAATGGAATAAGAGGCAAACCATTTAAAGATAAAGGTTTAAATGTTTCTTAACCAGTTTGGAGAGATGAAGTGATGAACAGAAGGAGACACAGACAGACAGACGGTCAAAAAGGTAGAATGATGGTGACAGACAGACACAGATAGATAGGCACACAGACAAACAGACAAATGGACACTGAGGTAGCAAGCAGGCAAGAGAAAGTCAGGCACACCGATGGACAAATGACAAATACATGTAAATAAACAAAAGAGGTTGAACACCAGAGTGATTAAAATTCTAACCAGAACCCTAGACAAATGTGACAGTGAAAGGCCAAACGGACACTAACGGTTATCTGTTTGAGCGGGAAAACTGTTTGTTATCTGATGAAATTAGAAGATCCTCGCAGCTAAGAACACTACTGAAACTAGTAGTTGTAAGTAGGACCTGAAAAAAATTTCAGTGCAGCGCTGTACCGGTATCGCAGAGGTCATGGGTTCAAATCCTGTACGGGCCTGAAATTTTTTTCAGGTCCTACTTACAACTACTAGTTTCAGTAGTGTTCTTAGCTGCGAGGATCTTCTAATTTCATCTTTCCACCGCAGTGCAAATATGTGAATTTTCATATATCTAAATCTTCATTCACTCGGATGTTTATTTGTACCCAATTCATTGACCAGCTCCCAGTTGGCTTGTTAGCTCAATTGGTAGAGCGCTGCACCGGTATCCCAGAGGTCATGGGTTCAAATCCCGTACGGGCCTGAAATTTTTTTCAGGTCCTACTTACAACTACTAGTTTCAGTAGTGTTCTTAGCTGCGAGGATCTTCTAATTTCATCTTTCCACCGCAGTGCAAATATGTGAATTTTCATATATCTAAATCTGTTTGTTATCTGTTTGTCATCTGTTCGAACGCCTAAAAAAATCAGTTCAAAGCATTCGACAAACCGTTTGAACGGTTTGCATATCCGTTTGAAATACATTAGCATCCATTTGAAGTATTGCGGCATCCGTTCGAACGATTTCAGTATCCGTTTGAACGGTTTTCCATCCATCTGCCAACTAGAAGTGTCCGTTTGGAGAACTGTGGCATCCATTCGAATGGATTGGCGCCCGTTCTGTTCATCCGTTCAAAAAGAGAAAATTGCACTCGTCGTTTCTCTACAGTTATTCAGTGTAGCAGTCGAAACATTATGATCCACATCCATGTAACTAAATCGTGAGACAAACAATTAACTCAGCTGTCATTTTAAACTACGATGACAAACACCTTTCATGGGATATTCAGTAGTTTCAGACAATAACTAAAAATGTTATTTCGATGAGAAATTGGAATAGTCTCAATTTTTGATCATAAGAATGAAATTGACAACAACGTCACATCAAATGAAAACAAAACACAGCAACCTTGCCTGTTCCATGATCAAGCCATGCGTTTGAACGCCATTTAAGCAATTTATCTGCACGATTGATAAACCAATCGTACAACCAATTGTACGGATTAATAATATTTTCATCCATTTGAACGGCTTGCCTGTCTGTTCAAAATTTTTACTCATCCATTCAAATGGCTAAGCAAACCATTCAAACGGCTAATCAAACCGTTCAAATAATTTATTCACCCGTTCGAACACTTCAAGGACCGTTTGTTATCCATGCGGTTTTCTGTTAGTGTCCTTTTTGCCTTTCACAGTCACAAATAATAATGAGCAGTCAAACAAAGCGAGATCCGGCTGGTGCCCAATTGAACAAAAGACAAAAAAAAAAGACTGATGGACAGATAGGCAGATGATAGGCAAAGAGCTAGACAAAGAAAATATCAAGTTGATAGCAACCTAAAATATGGCAATAAATAAACTGTCAGATTGAAATGAAGAATTGCCATTTTTTGTAAAGTCCACTTAAAATATACATAACAAAAATACAAAGAAAGAGACACCAACCTTCTTTCAACATTCCAGCTTTGATACACTTCTGCAATCTACAAAACTGACAGCGATTTCGGTGTCGTTTATCTACAGGACAATCTTGAGTCAAATTACGGCAGGAGTAGACTTTCTTATTTTGAACACTTCTCTTAAAGAATCCTTTGCAACCTTCACAGCTAGTAACTCCATAATGATGACCAGTTGCCTTGTCTGAGCAAATAACACAGATGTCATCATCAACTGGTGAAGGAACAGTTTGCTGAGGGGTCCCAGGAGATGATGGCGTTCTCGGTGTCAAGGGTGAAAGTGATGGTATTGGTAATGACGGTGTAACAGGAACTGAATCAGGAATTGTGTCCTTAATATTTGCTGATGAGTTAGTCACTATGACAGACTCTTTGAGTGCACAAGGGGAAATGTTACCTTCCCCCTTTCTGTTACCTTTAGAGGGTGAAACAGAAGACTCTGAAAATCCATTTTGAACAGTGGTTGTGGTATGAGGTACAGGTGAGTTTCCAGGCAATTGTATCAGTGAGGGGACTTGGGGAAATTGTTGTGGTGTGGTGTGCTGCATAGCTGCCAATTGATGAGGTGAAAAGAAATGAGGAGCATAAAAAATGCTAGCTTGGGTGAGGTATGGTGATGCAATAGACACCATGCCTCTGTCTCCTTGAACCAAAGGCTGTGGAACAAAAAGTTGCTGTCCATTTGGTGCCAAAAGAATGGCACGAGGAAACATCTTTGGTTCTGTTGGTGATGGCAATCCAGTTGCATGAGGACTTGAACCTACAGGTTTGAACAGAAAGGACAACATCAGTAGGTTCCTTCTATTGACAATAATTCTCCACCTGCTGATTTGCTTAACCCTTTAACTCTTTGAAATAATTAAGATAAACTTTCTCCACATAATAATAGGGATAGCCTTTAGTAAACAGTTGATGGGAAAATTCAAACTTATCAGTGGCAGGGAGGAAACTTGATATACACATGTAATACCCACTTCTATTAACTGATTTATATAGAAATTTATCACATCTGCAAGTGAGAAATAATAGATCTTGAGAGTAAAGAGGGAGAGAAAAAAGAATGAAGAAGAGCTGTGTAAGCTGCAACTGCGCTTGTAATATAACCACCTGTATAATTCCAATCCAATTTTTTCGTATTGAAATTAACTGAATGCCCAATCATTGTCTCTTTCATTTACTTTCTTAATCTGACTATCCTATTATTAAGCTAGTAAAAATTGTCAAAACAAATTAGGTTGTCACATCATTATGACCCCAATCCCATCTTAACCACAAAAAGAAGCTATTGAGCAAATATAAGCCTATTAACTTCATTGTTGAAGTGCACGCACATCAATCTTGCACAATAGTTTCTCTCTTTGGTCACACTGACAATGATGTCATGGTCAAAATAAATACTTGGTATTTCTAGCTAACTTCTTCCTGTTTGTTTAAGCTACAAATAAATATCTATGGTTTACCTAGGGTCAAATTAGTGGGGTTTATTTCCCTCCCACAAGAGAAGAAGTTATTTCAGTAATTCTCTTGCTTTAATTACACATGTTAAGAAATCTGTCGATAGATAAGGTAATTATACTAGCTTTCTTCTACATTACAAGACAGCCTATTAGTTGCTCATGGCCAGAGTGCTTTCTACCTCTTGAATGCAGTGTAAGTCCACAACAAAACTTCCTTTCCATTCAAGATTGTGACATTAAATCCACAGATCATCAACTTGTCCCTAACTATAAAAACTAGTTTTCAGAGATCATTTTTTTTAATGAAAATTTGGTACTATCTCATCCTTAAGTACTTTAAAAAATTACACATACATATATGTAAAAAATAGGTTGTATGAAATAAGTTACTGGCTAGATTTTATAATTTGATTACAGTTTCTCCCTCTGGGGTACACCAGGGGGTGTATTCATTGCTAAGTTATGCATCTAATAATACGCACAATTGAACTGATTTAGGCTAAGATCATGCAACAACAACAGAAAGTATTATCTACTCTACATAAGGGCTTCTTGTATTTTACTCTAATTTATCAACTAGCTCAGAGCTGAAACCAATTTCCTTGACCTTGGCATTCATCTGTGAGTGTTGAAACATAAAGTAGATTCTTGTAGACATATAATCTTGTATACAACTCTTTCATTTTGTTTGTTTTTTATTTTAATACGTAGAAAACAATTTCTGGGAAATTCTTTATCACAAAAATTTTCAACAAATTGTCAATTATTTTTGGCAAGAATAACACGAGACATTGAGATCGTGAAATTTCACATTGGAGGTAATATCGAAAAATTAAGATGATATAAATAAGCAAACTCCTATATTCTTCAATGGAGTAAAAAGTTTTCATCTTATGAGAATGTTTTAAAAATTTATAGTTTATGTTTATTTTTAAATTGATTCTATCAATAATGCTAAAACCCCTCCCACTCAATTTCAAATAATCAACAATTGTGCTCAAGGGTACCAACCCAACACTTTCTTTGGTAGCACTTGGTTAAAAGTCAAGGAAATAACACAGAGAATAAGGGGTTATATAAATCTTTTGAATTTATAGAAATCATGATTATTGTGTGCCTGAAAAGTGTAAATTCATGTATGGTATTGTACTTTTTTAATCTTTTTCAGTATTAATTGAAAAATTACCTCGTTGTGGTTCTTGGAAATGAGCAAATATTCCTGACAGCAATGTAACAAAGTAAAATTATCAGCTTTCAAAATAAGACTTTGCGGAAGACCTGTCTACATAGCTGACAAAACTATTCAAGCAAATGAAAGATTAGATCCTTTCATACTCGAATAAGGTTTATGGTCCGATTTTCGTTGTAAGTGATCGATCGTCCTTGATAAATCGGTCATTCAACCACAAAAGAATGCCAAAAGTCGACCTTTGATACGTTACAGTATCAATATAAAAGACAAAATTGCGGACAGGATAAAGAATGGCACAATGTACCAAATCGAATTGCGTTTAACTAGACCTCGTGTCTTATTTTAAAAACAGCAAGAAACATGTTTTAACAGACGTGTCAATTCATGATACATCGCGATCTGAAATTACATGACTTGTATTTTGAAAACGTGTCTGATTTAACACTTTAAACTGAAAAAAATAAACTGCAAGACGATCTCGCCAAATGACTTTCCCAGCTACTAAGCGGCAATGAATTACAATTCTACTCCTCCTTCTTAATCTTGGAAATGTAGCCCATCCGTGAAAAAATGAAAATAACAACAAGAAGAAGACATGCAGCCAACTACGTGACTTGCATACGATTTCTGACCGTCGAAGAATTCTACAAATTTCCTAAATAACCAGTAAGAAGAAAAACAATCGAGACACCACTGCATATCTCCACGATAAAGAGCTAAAAGCGAGAATAATGCTACCCCTGAAGAAATGACGCCGGAAAAACAAATAGGAAAACCTTTCTCAGCGCACGTAACCTACTCTAAGAGGCTATTTGTCGCCCAAAAGTGCCATCGTAGCGCGTGCTTACTCACCGATCCTGTCGCTACTACCAACGTTTCTTCCTTCTCCTACCGACATTTTTCCGAATGGCCGCCAGTTTAAACGATGAACGCTAGTTTTTAGTCTCGAAACTCTTCACAAGCGAGATAACCAAACACAGATGATGTCCCCATAGCACTACACAAAGGTGGAGGCGTCTGCAGAAAGCGAGGGAAACTCAGACAAGACAAGCAGACACAAACGTTGTCAGTGCACCTCTCAGTTGGTTTGATGGAAAATATCACGAGAACATCCGGGGTTTTCCACTGCGCATACTCTATCCCAGACGATTACAACAAAGTTTTGATGTCCACAAAATTGTATTGTAAATCTATTTTGAATATTTTGAATGGAAATAACCTAAATTGATAACAACAATGGCCGAAAATAATAAAGCCTTTGGGGGCGAAGAGAAAATTGATTCACAGATTTCCGCAGTTTGGGATGATTCATTCTATGTCTAATTGGCAAAGTTGAGTTCCATGAGGTCCGCGTGGCGTGAACAAAAAACACCGAAGTAAAGTCAAATATCTTAATTTATAGGGGTGTAATAATTTTTCAAGTCACCGGCTAAGTGGAAAAAATAAAACTTGAAATAAAAACATGGCTCGAGCGTATGTATGAAACAGAATTATTATAATACGTAAAAAAAAATCGTTTACGCCAACAGGTAAATTTTTTTGGGGTTTCACATTTTAGTGTAAGATAACCGTGACTAAAGATTCGAGTTTTTGATGAAAACCATCTGTTATTTTAAATTGTGGACTTTCGTCCTGTGATCATGTTTATTTTTGATTATACGCTCTAGGGGTCGCTCGTGGGGTCAGGCTGAACAGACATGCTGGAGGTGTACATGATCACATGCAAGGCGAACAAGTAAACATGAGGTAGCACGTAACAAGCACGTGAAATAGGGTACAAGTGGCAGGTGGACAAAAAACATTCGTAGCGCTCCCTCAAATGAAAAGCGGTCATAGTTCACACGGAAGTAGCCTCAGTTGATGCCTTTTACGGTTTTTGTTTCACAGAGGATGGAGGGAGGGGCCCAGGGGGGTAGGGAGGTGTCAAGATCGCGTTTCACAAAATGTCTTACGCCATCTCGAGAAAAACAAATTAGATATTGGTGGGGGAAAAAAGACTCGTTTGAAGGATCGATTCTTGCTGAATTACATCCAATGTGAAGCTCTGTTTGTTTTCTTCACCGACTTTACACACCTCTTTCTGTCTCATCACGGTAAGCTACTGATGTATGTAGTAATCTGAGTCACGCTCATACATTAGTCACGCATTCCACTCAGGACGTCCTCATTTCAAAGGCCATCCGTAAGATATTCATGGTTCGCGTCCATTGTTGCCGAATCACACTTCACGAAGACAAACCAGGTCACGATTCATGAGAATTAGAAGCGAAGTTCGATGGATCTTTGACAAATTCTTTTTCAATTTTTCCCCGTTCTTCACACGCGTGTGAAACAAGAGGCCGGAAAAGAACGGAGAAGACGCCTGCTGAACGCGGAAGTAACCTATTTTTTAATTTCCTTTTGGTTTTCTTTCTGTCGATCATGCGAAATAATCGAATTTTTGTCTGTCAAGCAAACAGACCTCTCCTTCTCAAAAGTTGCGACAAAAATTTGAAAATTATCTTCGTGGAGAAAAGACTCCCCCACCCTTTCCCCGCACAAAAAGTATATTGTCCGAGGACTTGAAAATGTCAAGTTAATGAATTCAGATAAGCGGATAATTGACGGTCTGGAAATGTAAGTGTTGATAAACGCGTGGGTGGTGGTGTGAAGGATGTTTGGCTTTGTTTTGTTTTGTTTTGTTTTTATCCTCAAATTATCTCATTTTTTATCCTTTTTTCACTAAGTTACACTTTCACGGAGCAAGAGCTTTCATGTTGAGAAAAAGCATGAAAATAAAAAAAAAAAACGAAAAGCATCAGTGATATTGTTTTTTAAACGCTTTTAGAAAATTATTAATCATGTTAACCAGTCCTCTGTGATCCTGTCTCGGGCGGAACTGATGGTTATACTGGTCTGTCTCTAGACTGAATTCTGTCGTAAATCCTAAATTTTAAAGTCAGACATGCTCATCTTTTAAGTTAAAATCATTTTTTGTGTTTTTATTGGTAGGTAAGTATACTTAATAACATGACTTCGAGTGCAAATTTTTCAAAGACAACAAAATTACACGAGCCCGTAGGGCAAGTGCAATTTGTAGTCTTTGAAAAATTTACAAGTGCTTATTTCACCAAATTGCACCACAAAACATGTTGTTTCTTGTTAATAACGTTAATAAAAAAACATCACAGAGATTCAAGAGAGAAGTAAATTTTAGCAGCCTACTCGCTATTTGTAATTTGTACTCGTGTTACAACTTTGCACTCGTGTTACATGAGATTTCACTCGTTGTTAGCCAATCAGACGCATGCAATTTTTTCATGTACATTATTAGCGCTGTTACTGAGTGACTCTCGAACCAGCCTCTCTCGTTTTTCACGTGCGAGAAATATGAAAAGTAAAATCACTGGTGTGAGGTAAATTTTTGTTTTTTAAGCAAGGGCACATTTCGACTGCGAGGCGTAAATCCAAATCGAAAAGATCACATTTCTGAACTACAACATAGATAAAATCCTACGTGGAGCGAATCAGAACTCAGAGTACAATTTAGCAAACTGCCCGCAACATTCGAAAATGTGAGTGGCCAAATCGTACAACTAGTTTCAGTTTTGCATGCGATTGGTCCAGAGGATTATGGTGGCGCGAGTTTTCTGAACCAATCACAAAGCGTAGGAAAGCCAAACTAATGCTTTTCCGGATCACCTTTTAACATTCATCTTAAAATTGTTTTGAAAATCACACACTAGATTTATTAGTCTTCTTATATTTATCATAAGGGAACAAATAGAATGCGTGGAGTGAGGGGAGGGGAGGGGAGGGGAGGAGAGGGCGGTATTGCAGAGTTGAGAAAGGTAATCGAAAAAGGAAGGATTCGCCAAAGACATTGACGCAAATTACTCCAAATTGCGGTTTCCGCAGTGTTCAGTGTTCTCTCAAGTTTGAAGGCGATTTTCTTAAGGATTGAGGTTACACAAAATGTTCGGTTTGATTTCCAGCTCGACAATGATGAAGAAAAAATATCCACGTGTTAAACAGAATCCTATTTCAAAACACTACTTCTGTTAATGACAGTCCTCTTTGTAGAATCGCAACATCGATTTGAGCAATTTTAACACCATTATTGAAACCAAAAGACTTCAAGCAATCCAGACTTTTCACAATTATAATGTATTTGAGCACTTAAAATGTTTTTAACATTAGATTTGTTCCTGTAAAGAACTTAGGAAGAATGAATAAAAATCCTCAGCTGGTTATTCCATTAATTCTAGTTTGTTTTTCCTTAAGATAAATACATTTTAAAATTTTTCTTCCGAATATTGCATAAATTAGGATAAAATCGTTTTCAAACAATTTCCTTGAAAATAATCATTGTTCTCTACCTGGAACCAACTGTCCTCGATTCAATACATTGAAATAAACTTTCCCAACGGAAAATCTAAATTTGAAAGCGTAGAAACACAGAGAATCTTATTTTTTAATAAGTTTTACCTCATACCTTTCTGTGAGCAAAATTGCAAATCTTATTTACGAAAGGGCAACTGACGTCATTAGGCTGAATCTAACAGCCGATCCTATTTGTTTCATAGAGAAACAATTTCCCTGACAACACGAACTGACTTCAACTGAGTAATGAGCACGCTCGTATTCGATACTTATTTGATATTCTTCTCTCTTTACTGCATAGGGTTATTTTGAGTGTTTTGCGCGATTTCGCAATCTCTTTTTGAAAAGTTTACAGGTGTGCGCGTACGCCAGATACCCAGAGATCAAAGCGAACCCTGATAAACTGGCTTGCCAATTTTAATTGCTGTTTGACGCGTGGGTGGTTTTGGACATAAAATATTAAGGCTGTGAGACTCAAGCCACATATGCATTTCGCAAGGCTTAGAATGAACAAGTAATCCCTAAGAAACAACAAATCTTTCGTCCAGAACTTCGGGGGTCATCCATTCGCTGACGTAGACTGAGTGAGGTCTTCCAAATTCAGTTCAACCAGGCAGAAAATGCAGTAGTTGAAACTAAAGAAGAAGGAGGATTTTCTTTCAAAAGGGGGGTTTTCCCAAGGAATTAATTGTTTAGATCATCAGCTGCTAGCGAAACATTCGATCTCTCAAATGGGGTTCACAAGGCTGTTCAGAAAGTTACGTTTTCGTGTTGTGCCATTTTCTGGTAGCCGAATTCGTCGGCCGGAAAACTGCGAAAAATTCACCAGCAGTGAGGACCAGTCCATCAAAGAAGGCTACCTTTGGAAACAGAGCAAGTCAATGCCGCTAAAACGCCGTTGGAAGAGGAGATATTTCATCTTGTCCGAAGACAAACTGTATTTGTTGAAAGAGAAAAACGAAGAGTCTGTTTCGGCGAAAATCATTCGTATACTAGACATCGTCTCTCTCATGGCAGAGGACTTCGGGTTTCGACGGAAGAAATTTGGTCTTCGCCTCCGAGCGAACAACAAAGAATCGTACGTTGTGAGTTGTAATTCTGAAGACGAGAGAAACGACTGGATCACGGCGGTGCTAACTGCGAAATCTTGCAGTCTGGTAAAATACGAATAAGTTTGAATCAAACCCCTGAATCCAAACTATATTATATGTATTAGGAATGTTACCGTTTAAACCTAAAATTAATTTTCATCACAAAAAACGGAACTCCTGCAAGACTAAGCTGAAAAAATATTCGACTGAAATCTTGAAAAATCAATTTGAAATGGCAGCTGATTTCCTGGCGCGGTGACATTACTTGGAATTAAATTTTTGATGCAGAACAGTATTAACCACTTTCCTGACTATTCTATTGACACCAGATATTGGACAAAACTTCGACATTTGCGACATAAAGGTGTCTATTTTATTGTCACTATAAAAGTTTCTGTGTTTTTTAGATAAAAATTTTTAGTTGCGAAATTCTGAGCTGTTTACTTATTTCATTAAAAGTTTTTAATTTTTTCTTGGAAAATTGAGTTGATTCCCTCACGTAGTATAGTTTAAGTGCAGTTTAAAAATATAGATTTTATCAAAAGTTATTTTCAAGAGAATATGTTCTCTTGTTATTTCTTAATCAGGAATAAACATCGACAACTTTTGAGGCTTTCCGGTTTTATTTCATAGCTCTAAAGCTCTGAAATATCAACTAACTCCAGATTTTTTTTCTCTTGGAAAATGTTCAGGAACTATTCTTTAATTGACGAGCGATGGTCACGGGACATACAAAATCTAGGAGTTTCAGTGACATCAACAAGCATTGAGCTGGCAAAAGTTACGAAACAATAGAATGATATCTTCGAAACGTAAATTGCTATTTTTAGGCAGAGAAGATTCCTTTCCACGGCTCAGAAAATTTAGCTATATTTTATGACCACAAGGAGGTCTCCCTTCGGTATCTTCTCCTAATAAGTAACTTTGTGATGTGGAAAATGTCGTGTCTAGTATTGTGCGTTATGTCTTCCCGACAAGAGGCTTCTGATGAAAGTATGGAATTTGAAAACAATGCATCCACGAGAATATAAAATTGAATTGAATTTGCAAGCTTCTTCAGTAGGTGATTTGTAAAAACACGTTCCTGATTGGCCTTCATATTTACGAATTGAACTATTTTGCCATTTGTGTTCCATTAGATTCAATGGAAAAGTTTGCGTTCGTTTGTAATATTTTTGGTAATTAAAGAAAAACACATGCCCCTTACTGTGACGCCACACACAACTTTGCATCCTCCCACTCATAACACGCTAAAGCCGTGTGCTTTTAAAAAAATGTATTACGCACACCCTTAAATATTCAAAGGAATATGTTAAACAAATCAGAGAAAAAAAATTTATTCCCAATTCAAACCATCAACTTTTAGATGCACGCAAAACGATGCGCGATTTTACTATGGTATGCTACAAAATCCGACAAAGTATATCTGACGGGAAAATTAGTGCTTCGCAGAGCCGAGAGTATTATCTAGCAATAGATGGAAAGTAACCACCTCTGGATTTAATTCAGTGTTAACTGACACTTGCAATAAATTCTGCTAAAACTGAAGCTATCTGTACAAGCAAGCCCCGCTTTCAAATGCATTGTCAGAGAATCATGACATTTACAAATATTACGCTTTCTCAAGTCTTTTTAATGTTATTCCACGAGTATTGCATGTTTTGACACAATTTGTTTTAAAAATAAAACTTACGAACGCCAGTACAAACAAACAGCTGTTTTTTCGTCCTTTTGATTGGACGTAATTCATACCTAGTTATCCCTATTCTTATCTTCGCGCGCATTACACCACCTTGCAGTCTTTGCCCCAGCCCTCTTTCTAAAATAGCGTTTTTCAATTGACTGAAGAGGATGACTTTCTTTCTTGGAGTTATATATCGACTATTATGCGTTAGCTTTCAATTTGAATAACTGCCCCTATATTGGATCATTTCATATCTTGATCTTAATATCTATCCAGAAAAAGATCAGAGTTGGTGCAAATGGTAACAAAGACTGCAATTCTTGTCTCAAATTACCCTATTTTCAAAACGAGGAATATTTTCAGCATGACCGTTACTCCAAAAAGAAGGTAAAATTTTAAATTTCTGGGTCCTGATCTGTTCTATTTCCATTTTTCTATTTTTAAAAATGAACTATTTACAAGGAAAAACATATTAAAAATTAAAAACCGAACGTTTTCGACACAAGGTCATCATCAGGGTAAATAAACTCCGTCCGCTAAACTGCATATTTCATATCCTTAGGTATAATTCCAGATGGGAAGAGTTTCGAAACGTAGGAGTTAATTTGTCTATTCAAATTAGGCCTAAAAATTTTGGATCATTAGGCTTTCAAGGATTTTGCATTGATCAAAAGGATTTTGGTAGCCTACGTATAGCTGTACCCTCCCCCCCCCCCATGGTGAAATGGAGGGGGGTTTGGAACGGCTACACGTTGACTAGGTTTTTTTTGGCCAAGCAGAGTATGCGCCAGCTGAAAGAATGCGAAGGATTCTCCCGAATTTAGGGGGACAGGTTCAGAGTCATGATGTGTTTAAGTGTACATCAACTCGCACGTGCACCTTTCTCATGGTCTCGCCGATGTTAACTACGCCGCAAAACAGTCTTCTTTGCCAGTCAGGGTGTATGTTTCCGATTAAGATCGCCTGAGGATGTGTAAGCATGTCGTATCGGCTTGTTGGATCGAGCATTTCACTCCGGTCCACTGTTTCTCAGGGCGCGGTTCCTCGGGGCACGGTTCCTCAGGGCGCGGTCGGGAAAGCTGAAAGGAAGTTCCTTCTCAAGAGCATCGAATACTGGAGCCAAGATAAAGTCGGAAATCGAGTTACAAACATTTGTCCTTCGTTTTTTATGACTGTATCCGATTGAACTCAAATAGCCTGTCTTATTATATCCCTTGTTCCTATCAGGAAACCTCTCCCCACACATGTTTAGACGCGGATGATCTGCCCGAGATGGGCGTGCGTTTTACACACGAGGTTTATGAAATATTGGGATCCCCCAAGGTGGGTCAGTGAAAAAGTAAAAGAAAGCTGCTACCAACATGAGGTCTAAAAATGATTTAAGGGTTATTCGCAGCAAAGGTAGGTGAGTGTTTCTTAGTTTTTTAGTAAAACAGTTCATTCGTCTCTGCTTGTCCTTGAGAGATGGCCGGCGCGAGGTTATCGGCATATAAAAGGGATCCTTTTTCCTTATAAGGTACATGATTTTTTCCAAAAGTGGTTTATCAAAGTATACGCGTTTGACCCCCATTCTCCGTTGCTGCCCCACTCACCTGGTGGAAATATCCTTTATAATCATATGAACGCGAATTTTTTTTTTTACCATGAACTAAAACACTCGTAGAATCAATACAACCCCTATATGGTTATATTGTATCTTACTCGAACCGAGTGACGTCTCTACATCCCTTGGACCCTAACACCAGCATTTATATTCTCCATACTGTTCTCTAGACATTTCCTACGGTGCTGACAAGAAGAATTTGGGGATTAATTTGTGTACTTGATTCATGGGTTTTATTGTATCAAAGGTTTAAACTGAACAGACATTGAGCGTTTCGGACATAAACGTAAATAACCCATAGTGTTTATTGTTTGTTAAATTTATCAGATGTTAATGTGCCACAAATGATTTAAACTATACGTACGAATCACTAAAACAGGTCAAGCTTACGCGTAGATCAATTCGAAGCTTCAACATCCCCCCCTGCGCAAATCTCGGGCTTTGAACTTTTGATGACTTTTTTGTTCAAATTTCCTCCGCCCCCCACCCCCGAGCAAAAATTGTGTTCAAATGCCCCACCCAATTTTTGGGTAAAATGCAGATAAAAGAAAACCTAGACCTTGTAGACATTTCCATCTGAGTCATTCACTCGGTAAATTGAACTACTTTCCTTAACATCTCCATATCTCATGATATAACGCTTGCATTCTACTGGAAAGACTAGACACTTCCGGTTTAAATTCTCCACCCCCCCCCACCCCCCCGGGCTTGGAAGACGGGCAAATGCCTATGGGTTGCCCGGGAGGAATGTTGAAACTTCGAATTGATCGGCGTATTATCCACAATCAACTTTACACCCTTTCAATTTTAATAAAAACAGGAACATAAAATTTGATCTATGATTTATGCGCCCGTAACTCGAAATTGTGAGCAGTCATTGACCTATAAACCTAAAATCATACTTTTTCTAGAAAGCTCTAGTATTGTTATGGCAATCCTCAACGTAAGTAATGTGAAAGGCTTAAACATAACTTATTGAGCAGAATTGAGGCATTTCTTCCGCACCATTTTCGAAGAAACGTATAAAATGCATGATGCAGTAAAACTCCGCTTACTCAAACTCGGGGAATTCAAACCCCACCAGTGACTCGTACAAGATCTGATTTCTTTTGACCCATTCCTTTGGTCATTTACTATCAACTAATTCGAACACTCGCTAACTCGAACCATGTTTTGTTCCCCTTGCGAGTTTGAGTTAGCGGGGTTATACTGTAGTATCGATCAATCAAGGATTAAATAACAACAAATTGAGAAACTGCCTTGAGACAGTACGAACCACCAAATTTATGATTGTATTTGGTAGACACAACATTTTAAAGTTTTGAAATCTACTAGCTGCAACATTTGAATAATCTTCTTTTTTTAAGTTTTTTTCCCCCCGAAATTATTAAGCGTTTAAAAGCCCATGAGATCATTATAACACCAGTGAAGTCAATTAGGACTCTCATTCAATAATTCACAACATTCAAAAATAGCTGACGTGTTTGTTTTTGTTTTTGTTTTCGTGGTTTTTTTTTAGGTCAGGAAGTAATTTTCAATAACTAAATCCCTAATCATCAATCATTTATGAAATTCATACATCACATACGACGGTACAAACTTGTACATATAATCATCGATATCTTAATTTGAAAAATTCAGTCTGTATCAATTACAGGTATTGATCCTGTAATCTGTCCTCTGCAATCAATTGAAATCCGTTCTGTTCAGAGTACTTAAAAAAAAATTACCACCTCTTCCACTGGGATGATAAATGGCAGAGACAAACATCACATTTGCTCCTTGAACGTCCTCGCCTATACATACGACTCGTAAAAGTAAGATGGCCGAGAGTTAACAGAAATTGCTATTTCACTTTTAACATCATTTCTCCAAGCGACATTCCACCATAGGGGTCTCAAACCATTTATTACAACGAATAGCAAACCGAGTACATCTGCCAGAACAGCCATCCATAACGCAGCTTTCCCTAACAGGGCCGCAATCACGATGGCCAGCTTCAAAATGACGGAGAACGAGATGTTTTCTGCTACGACACGACGGCAGAACCGGCCGAGTTGTACCAGTTCCGGTATTTTCGTCAAGTTGTTGCTCATCAGTGCCACATCTGCCGCCTCCACTGCTAAGGCCGTTCCCCCAGCGCCCATTGCGATACCAATATTCGCTGCGGCAAGGGCTGGGCCATCGTTGACGCCATCGCCGACCATACCCACAATGATTTTGTCGCTGTCACGTGATTTTACAGCATTGTAGCGGTGACGGGAACAGCAACAAGCGTACGGTAACATACACCTCCTAGTCTGTTGATCGTCGCCAAGCACCTCGCATTCCACGATTTGCATTCCACCTTGTCTCTCCTCGATCCACGACAGTTTGTCCTGAGGTTTCATGTCGGCGATGCACTCGTCCAAGCCTAAGTTACTCTTCACGGCCATGGCTGTACGAGAGTTATCACCAGTGATCATGGCAGTCTGGACACGAGTTTTTCGTAGCCAGTCCAACGCGCCACGACTTTCTGATCTAATAGTGTCAGCAAGAGCGATCATCATGGCCAGTTTACCATCCACAGCCATGAAGACCACAGTTTTACTCTCGTTACACCAAGTGATATACTTCTCTTCCATACACTTATTCAGCGCTTTGTTGCCAACACGCTTTAGGAATTCGTAATTACCGATCTGCACATGATGACCTCCGACAACACCAGAAATACCTTGTCCTTCGTGAAGTTTAAAGCATTTTACTTCCGGAAGGCTGGAGGATTGTGACTTGCGCATTTCCGAAACACAACCACTAAATTCGCTTACTATGGCAGCCGCAAGAGGGTGGCTGGACTTGCTCTCAAGCGCAGCTGCTAGGCGTAAAGCTGATCGTTCTTTCACTCCAAAAACGCATTCTATGTCAACAACTTGAAACTTTCCTTCTGTCAATGTTCCAGTTTTATCAAACGCAAGGACCTGCAACTGAGCGAGGGTCTCGAGGTGAACTCCACCTTTGATCAGTGCTCCTTTACGCGCCGCTGCAGTGATACCACAGACCATAGCAATAGGGGTGGACATAACGAGGGCGCAGGGGCACGCTATGACCAGAAGGACAAGGGCTCGTTCTCCCCACATCTTTAGCTCCTGTGAGTAGGTTCCCACGCCTGCAGCACCAAGAATGGCTGGAATAACAAATACCAGAGCTGCAACAACGACCACAGTTGGAGTGTAATACTTGGCAAACCGATTTATGGCGACTTCGATCCTTCCTGAACCAGTTTGGGCTTCCTGAACTAGTTGTGCAACTTTAGAAACTGTGGAAGATGTCGAGTCTGATGTGGTATTCACTTCCAAGTAGCCATTTTGATTAATCGTTCCGCTAAATACTTTAGATCCCACAGTTTTTTCAACGGGCACAGATTCACCAGAAACCGTACTTTCGTCCACAGCAGCTCGTCCTTTTATGACTTCACCATCCAAAGGAATAAACTCTCCTGGCCTAATGGCGATAGTGGTTCCAATAGCAACTGATTCCACCAATACACATTCGCCAGTGTTCGCTAGTATTGCCACCCGCGGCGCTTTTAGCATGAGCCCAGAGATTGTCCGATGGACTTTAAACATGCAAAACTCTTGCAAGGCTTCGGCGAAGGAGAATACGTAAACTACAGCGGCGCCGTCCAACCACTCCTCAATGCTAAGCGTTCCCGCTATGGCAATGAGTATCAGAATATTGATGTCGACGCTACAGGTTTTAAGAGAAACATACGTTTTCTGGAGGACTGGAAATATACCGAACACGATTTCCGCAATGGCCGCCCATCTGTACCAGGACGCATCACAGAAGAACGCTACAACACCTGTCATCAGGAGAATGGTTTGGAGCAAAAGATAAATCAGAAAAGTCGATAAGGAAGGCGGGAGACTTTTACTATCATCGTGTTCCTGGGACCCAGTCTCCATGACGCTCGCGCCCAGATGGTTTCGGTTGAGTGTGTCAACAAGCTCGGTAGCTGACGTCACTTCTGGGTCGTGACGGACGTACACGACTCTCCCGATCACATTGACTGCGATTGATTTCACTCCTTCCAATGGTTCTAAGGATTCTTGAACGAGTGTGCTTTCCATCGCACAGCAAATGTTTTGCACTCGCAGCTTAGTGGTACTTTCGCGTATCACGGGTTTCTTCTTTGAGCTGTGGCCGCTTTCCTGAATACCGGGTGACGTGGGAGGGGTGAGAGGATAGAAACCATTGCGGTTTGTCACTGAGATTCTACTGCCAGATAGTGATCGATCGCAAAGTCCCTCGACAGACAATTTACGCTGGGATTTTTGGTAGCGATTGTCCCCACGTGGTTTTCGCGTGGAACCACTACAGGCTTGACTCTCACAGCAGTTGTCTTCAGGCGGAGAACACGTGACAGTTAATTGCGGATTGCGTGTCTGACATGTCAACTGACCACATGAAGACCGACGAGGGCTACCACTTTCGCAGCAAGTTGACACGGAGATTGCATCCGCTGAACTGGACGGTCTACCACTGTCTTTATCCGTGTGGCTGCAATTCGTTTGACAAGAATCACTCCAGTCGTCTGCCACAGTTCTACCGCAACAATCAGCGCTGGTTCTTCTCGAAGGCCCACCGGACTCAGTTGACTTACTCCCTGGGATTTCCCTCTCAGAGCAACAACCTCGACATGGTGATGAGTCTGGCATAGCAGTAGCTTGTGCCGGTTGCTCAGACGCTTTTTCACAACAAGTGTCTTCTTTCTCTTGTCGTGAATTCTCCTGAGACGAGCAGCTGCCTTTGACAGGTTCACCTATTCTTACATCGTTGACAGTAGTCGAGCAACACTTACTTTGGAAACATTCGGCTGCTTCATCGCTTGGCTGTTCGGCTGAAGCAGAAGGACAAGGACTACGCCGAGTTTCTTCATTGCAAGAATCCTTCTCATCATTGCAGCAGCTTTTGGAACGAGCAGACACACACGGGTCTCTCGTCTCCTCTTCTCCATACGAATCTATCCCATCCTCGCAAAAGCTTTCAATTTTTCCTGTTGTAGAAACAAAACATAGGTTGCTCATCTTTTCTTCGTTACAGTAAGTTTCGGACGGGTATAGATTCATATCATTCACTACCACAACACTTTGCCTCAAAATTACACTTCGCTGCAATCTCACCATTTTTCAGGAAGGGAAAAACATTTTCCAAGTCTTGACGTCCATGGTAACACTCGCCACATCCGCAAGAGTCTTCGGGTAAATCATCCGAACAACAGCCGCAGTGAAATTCTTGACACATCGGTACTTAATTCTGTAAGCAATAAAGATAATCTAAGAACTAAATTGTAATTAAAAAGTTCATCCAATTTTTTACGGTGTTACACCTTATCATGAACAAAACATGCTTTCTCTTGAAGATATGGCCTTGCGTCAGGAGGCCAAGAAAAAAAATGAAAACAAAGGGATAAGTTTCCAAGGAAACGATGGTGCTGCGTCGGCGGGAGAGTATAACAGCTAACAGGGTAATTTACCTTTATTAACTGAGTTCATAACGTAAACTAGCCACCGTAAAGAGTTTTAAAACAGCTTTACAAACCTTTACGGTGGCCGATTTACGTTATCAACTCAGTTAATAAAACAAAATTAGCCCATCCCAACCCCCCCCCTTCGAAAAAAAAAAAGGTTGCAAAGGAGACTTAATGTTGCGTGACAAGTCGAGAGCTACACAATAATCGTTTGCCACATTCCCAGTAAGTCACACCAAAGCGTGCGCTCAATTGAAGCGTCACGTTCACCAAATTATATGACATGCAAGGAAAATAGTCAGACTGACGTCCCACAAATGAATCAGAAGTAGAAATAATAACTTTCCGCCTATCGGATTAAAAAATGCCCAACGTGGATACGCAAGAATCTCGCACCCGGCTCCGCTGCTACTTACAAGTCAGGGTCAATTCGACACTTTAAGCGCTGTTCGATGTTCGTCCTGGTGTCTATTACAATTTCGAATTTTGATATAGTTTGATTTACTTATCAAGATCCTTTCACAAACTCGCACATACCTTAAATATTTTCAAAGATTCGGCAACGATGGCAGTGTTTCATCCGCTTTTCAACAAGTAAAAATGCACGTTAAGACGGAGATTGTGAAATACTAATGTCGACGTGTGAAGAGCAAGCTTCAAGATTGGCTAATTCAATTTCGTCACGTAATCTTCTGAAACTGATAGTTTATATAACATGACAGATGTCATGTTATATAATTGTACAAGGTTTTTGTTTCTAAATTTTCGGGAATTTGATATCTTGCATTATGCTTTCGAATTGTCTTAGCTTTTCTTCTTCCTTTCAAATTCAACTTAAGTCTCGTTCTTTGATCAATATGTGCTTTTTACACCGACAGTGAAAGGACAGAAAGCTGATTGCTTATCTTCAGATACTCCTTGACCCTCCACGGTGTCTTCAAAACCTTTTGATACCTTTTGATTTGTGTTTCATAACCCTTTGATTTGTGTAACCTTTTGTACATTAAAAGAAAATAGATTGGGGTGTTAATTGCTGTTTCTCAATGCCGGAGAGAAGACAGGTGAGGAGTCCAAAGGCGCCGTTTCATAAACTTAAAAACTTCGTAGGTTCTCTGACGTTCTACTGTATCTCTAAATCGGATGGCAAAATCGCACAGAATGACTCGCTTGTGCAGACGAACCTTAGCTGCACTCATACTAAATTGACGAGGAAAAAAAATCAATTTCGGGGGTGTCAGTAGAATCATTTGACCTTCGTAATTGGCTCTTCCTGAATATTTTTGCACAACGAATCAGGATTCATCAGCGATTTTTGTTTTCGATATCAACAATTCATTCATTTTTTTTTGCACTACATCACGAAATTCAAGATTCCCAAGTTTAAAATACGAAAATTAATGATTCCTTCTAATATCACATGAAACATGATCCCCATTTATCTCCCAAAATTAATTTGTGAAGCGGCGGAGAACTTATTCGTGCATCTTTTACCGTTGAGAGATTCTAGCCTATTATTGGGACTTTCCGGCACTGGACCGCATCGATTGAGATTAGGTTTACCACTCCAGGTAATATAAAGCGACAAAAAGTAAAACAATCCTGCTACTTTGCCTCACATTTTGGACCTCAAAAAACGTTATTTCATTTTGTACACCAGGTATAAATTACACAACGCTCACACATACACACCTTTTGTTCACCTTTCATGAGAGTGGGTCGTATTAATGACAGTAACCACAAACGCGGGCTTGTACATGTAACGATGCGCGTCTAAAAATTATCGTGATCTCCCTAGGAAATGCTATGTTACGTAGGATTTTATAGTACACTTTATCCCCACAAAAACCTGGCGCGTTTTCGGGTGAGAAAATTCAGTTCTTAGTTGGCCAAATTTCAACTGTTAGCTTGTGGTACACTAGAATAACAAATAAATTTGAATCAACATAAAGCCTTGGAAAGTCAACAATACCTAACGCTGATAAGGAACTGTAAGGTAAGCCATGTTATTAATCTGCGAGTAGAAAGTCCCTTTTCAACAGTAAAGAATGCCATGGGAATGAACCAGCTCATTAGCATAGGAATAATGCCTCTTTGTGCCATCAAACTCTTGCAAAGACACGCTTTAAACTGAAATCTTGTTTAGAAATTTGGTAAAAACTGAGACAGACTTAGGATGTAAATTTTGGCGTTCAAAATCGATCCGAAAACAAACTACTTAATCACTCTGCTTTATCTACCTACTTTGATAAGCATTCGCCAAAAATGTCATAACATTCATTCTAAAGGATCATCGATCTTACAACAATGTTTCCATACCACAAAAAAAACAGATAATAAAATAAGGTAAACTTGCATGAAAGGATTGCTAAGTTATAGGAATTTTTGCGCAAAATATATGTACGCCAATTATGTTCTACCCTAAGCAGTTCGATTGATATTTCAGGGGGCTGCAACCATCAATAAATCGCTCATACAAAAAAAGTAAACGCCAATTACGGTCAGTACAAAAAAAAAAAAAAATAAAAAAATACCCGAGCTTTTACCTTGCGGTGGTGATCATACGGCGTTCCATCTAAGATCTAAGTGATGTTTGAACATAATTGAACAAAAAAATATTTTACGTCCATTTAACCGTCAATTAGCTAACTGTGCTAAGCGCAGCTAAGACGTACTACCCCCAAAAACCACGTACGAATCTCAGTTGAATTAAGTTAGTAATTGGAACATTGCAACTCTGATCGCAACCGATCCAGCCACAAAAATCGTCCGTTTTCGCAGAATAAACTCAAAATTAAACCGATCACGCTTATCGAATTATCAGCAATATCAAACAGGTGATCGTTATGTTACTTACAAAGTGAATGTGGCCTCAATAAAGCTTCCATTGTCAGTGCTTTTTTCAAAATTGGACATTTCCCAAGGTGTGGTCACTCTTAAATAAGGAGAGAACGGGTGGCCAAAATGACCCCGTTTCAAATCTGCAATTAGAATTTTTAAACACGGAATGTGGAAGGACAAATTGCAAATGTATCTGAAATGGTTTTTCACGGAAAAATACACAAATAAAAGTTGAAAACAAATTATTTTGAAGGTCTAAAATTAAATCATGAATTTCTTATCAGGAATCTAAAATTTTGCTCAATGAATAAACAAATGAAAGATTTTAACTTCAGTCATATTTCCAAACGAAATGAAATTCAAGTAATTAAAAACAAGGTAATTTAGGAATTCATAACTAGAATCTGTATTCATTTGAAATAAATAGCAAAGGAAATGTAAACAAAATTTGTTATGAACAAACATCACACATAAAGGGATCTGGTTCACATTTTGCACACTTGTCTCTGACAGTTTGAACCAATGAAACACATGTTGAAAAATAAATATTCCACGTTATCAGCTCACCAAGTAGGTGACAAGATTTCAAAAAAATTAGGCTCAGCCACAATCTGCTAATACCCAAATAATTGTTATATTGCTCAAGACTGTATGGTTGCCTGTCGTATGTAACACATCCAAAGTGCCAGTAGTAAATAATTACATACCAATTAGGAGTTGTAGTGTTTAAAGGAATACTTTGAATGCAGAACTCTGCATTGCAGAGTGATTTTTTTTTCTATTTTAACATTTTAACAGGAAACTCCTACTTACACAATCACATTTTAAAGTATATAGATTATGGGAATTAAACAAATAATCAACTCGAAGATATGGAATTTATCTTGTATCAAATCCTCTGATGTAACATGAAATGATATGTCTGGCACTTGCCAAGGAGAGTGTTGCCTAAAATCTGAGAAGAGGAAGGGTTCACACATTTCTTGAGAGTATGAGGATATGTGACACAGATTACAATCAATGTTCATGAAATTTTGAAAAATTTCATTGGAAAACTTGCTTCTATAACATAATCAACTAGAACAACAACACCAAAAAATTCTAAAAAAAGTGCAATTCATTCAGCTGTTTTCTAATCAGAGCCAAACACTTGTCATATCATGAATGAAAAAAAATTGCTCAATTCATTCAAATATTTCTGAAGAGTTACAACCAGTAGCTGGAGAATTCTTTGTTATCCAACACCATGAATGACATACGACAAGTTCATAACATTTTCAGGAAGAATGTCCACTAAGTCGTTCATGAGCTGACCTTCATAACCCATACCACTCTAAATGAGAGACAGACACATCTTACTGACAGACACACCCTATGAGCAAAAATTTGCATCAAGTCAATGTCTTGCTCATCTGTAAACATTTAGAGCCAGTAATTTACATGCAGTCTAACCAAAACTGCAGTTTTACACTTGAAGTGGGCCTAGTTATTCTCTATAAGAAGGTTGATTTAACGAAATAAATGTCCTTCCACTCTAAGTTTTTTAGCCCTCTTGACACTATTCACAAAAATAAATGTTCAGGTAAAAGGTTTGGTCAAATTGAAAAGAGTTTGGAACGTGGTTCAAATAACTAGCCTGTACACTGTCTTAGCCATTCAAAAAGTGCAAAAAGCTTTCTCTTGCAGTTCTGAAAAGTTCCCACAAGCTTATTGTACACCTAGCCCAAATGTTATTTTTTTAACCATGGTGTTAGTCAATGCATGACACAAGAATACTTGGAGAAAAAAAAAATCTTAAGAGTTGCAAGCTTAAGGTTGAGAGTAGCAAGGGGTCTTAATCCCACTTCATACACCACCTTAGAAAAATCACAGGTTACATGTACTTTAAATAGTATTTCATGCATCACAAATTTAACAGAGAATACTTTAATTATTAACACCTTGCCACCCTCAAGATAAACCTGTGACTTTTCGGAGCCATGTTCAGATGCTACAATGCTGAGCAACTGGGTATTACTTTTAACTAAGCCATTAAACCAAATTCATTGGTCCGGACGTGATGCTTTAGGGCACAGAGCGACATGATGATTGTTCAAGGATTGTAGCCAAAGTAAAGTTGCAGAAAACCTTGTTTAGTGTTTCACTTTAGCAGTGGAGCCCTTGTTTCTGATTTTGCGACATTCTCACTAGTAACAGTGAAATTCAAATGTAGAATTATACCAATGATATTTTACATGTTTATATACATCTAGACGAATATCTAAATTCTTGTAAAGTCGTGTATTCACTTTATGTTAGTAGGTAAGATCCACGTTCGACAAAATAGAGATGGGAATCACGGGTTGGGAGATTTACGAACGATTTTTCGCTTATCCCTGTTGCTGTTCATCGCAGTTGGAAAATAACATTGACATCATTTCTTGATCAAAGGTCTTTAAAGTCTTTAAGACGCTTTTCGATAAAGGGTGCGTTTTACACGGCTTAAGTAACGAAAACGCTGTTTGTAAACAAATAATTTTAACAACCTACATCAGCGTCATGTCCCGTTGTCTTCAATTTCATTCAGAGCCAAGCGTTCAAATGCTATTTTAAAAAAAAGCTCTATACCAGTAATTTTTTTTTTGTGACACGGGTCTGTGATGATGTCTTTGTCTCTGGTAGAAGTTTCAGCGGCGAAACAAAACGCCATAAACGTGTCACAATGCAATGATGAGAACACAAACCTTTAAGGCGAAAGCGATGAGAAATCCTTGACTTCAAAAGAAAAAAGCCTTCTTCAACTCTTCCTCGAGACAGTCACGGACGCACGATTAAGAAGCTTTCATCACATCCATAGGTCACACCAAGGACAACCCAACAATGATTTAACGATGTGCAGAAATCACTTACGAAGTTGTTTTGAGCCTGCGAGTTGGTCAGTGAAGCACTGAAGTGTAAGCAGCTGCAGTGTTGTTTACTGTTCTCTCCGGAAGTGACGTTAGCGAAAACTTCACTTCATACCGGAAGAACATTGCTATTGACCACGTGACTGATGGCGGCTATCATCAGCTGAGGCTTTTAGCGTCGTCGAGTATTCAACAGAATTGTAAGCTTCTATATCGGCCTCTCTCAACGTGGATTGCCTGTATCTCTTACTTTAACGAGACATTTAATGTTATAGAACCATTTTAATCAAGAGATGTCTCTGGAGGATCCGTTTTTCGTCGTCAAAGAGTAAGTAGATTCGCCATGTCAATGTTTATCTTTTTGTTGAATGCTTCTCTTTGACAAGGAAGAATGTCGTGAGATGGGATTAAGCTAATATGAAAGCTTTCTCTTTTTTCCGATCGAAATCCTGTTCAAAACATAATCGTTTCAGTGGTGTTAGTGTCGCAGATTACTGAGGTAATTTCTTACAATTTTAATACCTGTACAAGCAAAATGTACACTGAAACGCTCAAATTTGTTGTATGATCTTGCAACAATATTTCTCAGAACCTAGAATACATCTTTTTAGACTTTAAACTCATCCAAATGTATTTCAGCGATTGATTTGATATCAAAGAATACTCCGAAATTACAACGTAGGAAGTATTCTTTTTTCAGTACAACCGGATGCGTTTATTCCGATTACGCGATGGCCGACCTTGCATATAATATCGATTTATTTACTATTTTATAAACAATACGTCACCGAGTTATTTTCGGTTTTTTATTGATAGTCTTACCAAGAAACGTCTATATCAAGATTTTGCTCTGGTTTTAGTAATGTAAACCAACTTGCATTAAAGTAAGATGAGATTGCCACCAATAGGCTACCAAACCATCTCTCATAGAGATTCTTAGAGATAATTAGCTGCAAAAAAGTGTATAAATAGTCTTAGTGACAGTTTGATTCCTGAACAGAATAAGGAAGATGCTAAATTTGGTTCTTTCTCCTGTGATCTCCTTTGCTATATTGTGTAATTAAGGCACACTTCATGAGTTATTTTTCAGATCAGAGTTGCCTCCTATAATTGCAGCCAATTTAGATTGGTGAAAGATGAGATAAACCTTGAGAAAAACCATAATAGGGGCATAGCCAGGATTTTTCAAAAGAGGGGGGGGTCACACTGCGTCAAACAGAGGGTACAATAGGAATACAGTAGGTTGTTTGCTTAAAAAAAGGCTCGCAGAGGGGGTGTCAATGGCACCCCAGAATCTCCCTCCCACCTGGCTCTACCCTTGAAGAAGGAGTGAATATTGGAAAGTCTAAGAGTGATGGCTAGGCAGAAGGTTGGGGTCAGGAGGATGACATATTTCCTCTCTTGCCCTTTTTTTTTGCATCCAACCGGTATCAACCTTTTAGCCTACATTTTCTTAAATGCTATTCAGATTTCCATGAATTTGTTTCTTCAAGTTACATTTGAACCAGTATTAAGTGGCAGTGTATTAAGGGGTCACCTGTGTTATTTGGTGAAAGTCCCAAATTTTTTTCCTATAGTTACTGTCTTTTTATCCTCTATTTGGCATTCAACTCTATTAAACAGTTGTGGTCACCCTTTACATAGTAAAATCTGTTTGTATTGTCTTCCACCTGTATTGAACAGGCACGTAATGAGGAACCATGCAAATGAAACTAAGAATAATCTTTCAAATAAAATTTAATCCATGTTTCTCTCCTGAAATCAATTTTAGTAGTATTTTTGAGCAAGTTTTTGTACAGTAAGAGGTCAAGTAGAGCATATAATGGGTTTTTTATCATTTTTTCTGTTACCCCTATTCTGCAAAACCTGTATTAATCCTTTACCTCCTAAGAGAATTTGGTTTTGAATCATAGTGTCCTCAAGCTGATACTTTGTTATTCTCATCACCTGTGTGCTTGATATTGTTCTAATATTGCTTGGAGAAATAACCTTCTCAGCCAATTCTGGGAGTGAAAAGGTTAATAGCATACAGTACCAAATATATTCTTTATTTAAGGTATCTGAGATAGGGCTGTCTAGCTCTTACCAGGTTTTATAGGAATGGATGTTGAAAACTTTAAGAGTTACCCAAAAACACAATTCAGTGGCATGAATCACTTATCCTTGCTAAAGCAAAGGTTCTAATCAGTGTGGCTTAAACATCCAGTGGAACATTTAGCAGTCAAGTGACCAAATAAATACTTAGACAGCATGCTGACTATAAACTATCATTTTTATTTTGTTAGGGAAGTACAGAAGGCAGTTAACAATGTGCAGTCTCTATACAAGAGGTGGCAAGCCCTATTGGATAATCCTCACACCGTAGGGAAAGATGAATATAATTGGACAACTAATGAACTGCGCAACAATGTGCGGAGTATTGAATGGGATTTAGAAGACCTGGATGAAACAGTGGGTATTGTTGAAGCAAACCCAAGGAAATTCAACATTGATGTTGCTGAAGTTGATCAAAGAAAACAATTTATAAAACAAACTAGAGATACTGTAAATCTCATTAAAGAGCATATGAACAGCCCTTCAGCAAAAGCAAAGGTGGAGAATTCATCAAGAGAGGTGGGGGACCAGTTACATTCTGTTAATGTCAATAGTATATTATGATAATCATTATATGAGGGTTTGAGGCTGATGTTACTGACTCTTTGGATAATACATTTATGACCTGGCTGAAGAATAAACAAGGCAATCAAATATTCTTTGAAAAATGTTAAATGCTGTGCATTTAATAAATCTTAATTATCAATTTTTATTTCCTCTTCTGTTTACTCTTTTTTTTTTTGTTTAATTTTATGATCCCTGAGAGATAAGATATCAATAAAATGATAGTTTGCTTGCCACACTTTGCGGTGTCATGCCCACCGAATGAGACTGCATTACCTTGAACAGGTCTCAATAAAAAGTTTTGAAAATCACCCTGGGGCTAAATGTTGAAGATGTCCTCAGATAGTTATTGTATGTTGGTTAAAAAAATTAATTACAAAGTTATAAAAGACACAATTTTGAAGAGATGATGTGACCACTTTTAAGGTTTTTTTCATGATTATCTATGAAGATTGTTCTTGTGTTTTTGCAAGGCTTTGTTGGGAAGAAGAAATGATAAACCAAAAGACAGATACTCAAGGTTAGATCAAGAAATTGAGAATTCAAATCAAGCATTTATCACAGACCAACAGCAACAACAGGAGGTAATAGAGAGTGCACATTACAATTAATGAAACTTGTCTTCTTCATGACAGTGTAATCTTGTACCGTTTTTATAAGGGTCAAATGAATTTTAGAGAGCTTCTGTTCAAGGCTACGCTGCACAGGTTAGGTACAAATGAAATCTAATAATATATTTAATGGTATGTTGAGCCATAGTTGGAATTTGAAGATTATTGCACAACATGGCATTATTTGCAAATAATTATGTACTAGTTGAGTATTCCTATCTTCTGGGTGAGAAGAATCCTGAGATGGCTATTGTCTGTGACAGTGAATGATGATGTTTTTTAATCTAAGAGGAAGTTTGTTGAAACATGGATCATTATTACTTCTGGGTTCATAATTCCATACAGTTTAAGTCATTATTTTCATTTTCATGAAGTTAATGATTAGAGCTCAAGATGAACAGCTTGACATGGTTGGACACAGCGTTGGAGTGTTGAAAACCATGGGAAAGAAGATTGGTGATGAAATTGAAGACCAAAATCTGTAAGTTTTGTCCTAATACCTAGTAATTGCTCAGCTTAAGGCCCTTTCAATGGAGTGTCAAAAGTAATCTGGTATTACTTTACTAGACTGTGTCTGGTTTTGCCTATATGCCACTCCATTGAAATGCAGTAGATTCAAGGTGCTGAATATTTTTTGAATTAGAGAAAATTATTACACAGACAATAAAATATATGAGCATTTAAGCCCCATTCAGTTCTGATTTTATAATTGAATGCTCTGTTCAGTGAGCCACAGAAACTTATTGGTAAGCATCAGGTTAACACAAATTTATGTGATAATAAGAGACTATGGTTCTGGTAGTTATTGATGTAAAGCATAGTGGTTAGTATTCATGTCTTGAAGCCAAAAGTTCTCTGTCTTGAAGCATTAAGTATCTTTCAAATTGACCCTCCTTTTTGGTTCATAGTTTCTGTGTTGAAAAATTTGTTTGCATTTTCACAAATATCCATTTTTAGTCTTATTTCTTATCCCCATTATCTAATCATAAAATGATATTTTCTTTTTTTTTTTTTTTTTTCAAGGCTCTTAGATGATTTTGGACATGAATTAGAAATGACAGACTCTAAACTACAACAAACTGTTCTTAAAGTAGAAAAAGTTTTAAGATTATCTGATGGTAAGAAACACACACCTGCTATTTATAGACTGACATAATATTCAGTCATTTTGAGTAGTGGAGCTGAGGTCACATTTTTTTGCAATCAAAAGCAAAAATGACCACAACGCCATTCTTATGTCTTTTAATTTCCCATTCCTTTCTATGGTGACACCACCTGCAAGATTCTAGCAGCCACTTTGTCACTGGCATTCCTTTTATTTCCTCCACAATTTAAAAGTTGTCAGTATCACATGGGATAATTTGCCCTAATGTACGAAAGACAGAGAATAGCTTTCCCCTTTTGACATTTGGCAGAGAATCCCAACCAATAACCTCCTTTATAATAGAGCATTGAAATCTCAATGATAATATTCCCACAAGTTTTCTTGGATTTATTCAATGACTAGAGTATTTAGTTATTACTCGCTGTGCAAAGAATGGTACTCCAATACTGTAATTGGAAAACTTGTGTCCTGTATGTCATGTACATGAAGGAGTGAAGGAGAGGAGAATGAAAGATCATTGGGATTTAATCATTTATGGATTTTTGTGCTGTTCTGGTGGGCATGAAAAAAAAATTCCGCCCTTGCAGGCATTTCCTTTGGAATTCTAACAGTTACTCTCAACCTTCAAATGTAAGCCACCATGGAGGCATGAATGCTGACCATGCAGACTGCAGCACTTCTTACTCTTCTTGGTTTTGATGCTTTCTAAGCCTGAACTTTTTATATTATTGTTTGATTGCAGATAAGAGGCAAACCTGTGTACTGGTAGCTCTAATAGTAATTATGATAGTAGTCATCATTTTATTTGTTGCATTGTGAGGATTGCAAAAAAAATGCAGACAAAAATGTAGAATAGACTTCCAGTTTTCTGGAGTTTGTAGGAGAAAGGCTATAGCACACATAACCCTTTACTCCCTTTACTCCCTATTGGCAATAATATTCTACACACTTTTCCTTTTACATTTCCTCTGGTACTTACTAGGAGAATTTATCTGACAATCAGGAACCTTAAATTGGTGATCATTTCCTTTGTTCTCATGACCTTAATGTTTGATTCAAGGGTGATACTTTAAGGAGAAATTCTAAGCCAATCCGTCTTAGGGATTAAAGGGTTACATTTATTTGTTGATGTGGTTTAAGTTCCTTCCTTGTTAAATTTTTATTTTTCTTTCTTTCTGTATATGCTCAAGTAATGGGCACAAAAAGTTAAAATATGTACATTACTTATTTATCAGAATGATGTATGAGTTACATAAATATTGAGTAGATACTTTTTTATTATTTTGCAAAAAAAAAATTGGCAATGATTGGTTTTTCATGGTCTCAAACTTGTACAATGAGTCACTTTTTTTGCAGTGTTTTTGCTATATTTTGGCATGTTGATGGAACCTAAAATCCTGAAAAGTGATATCACTCAGAGGGTTTTTGTCATGACAATTCTTCTTTCAGGTGAAACTGTGAAATAATTGTTTGTTATGATGGATTACAATCAAAGGGGCTATAAATAAAAAACTAACGATGGCAAAAGTCAGTGAAGGGGGGGGGGGTGGGGGGAGGAGGAGATGAACAGGATTTAAAATTGAAGAAATGGAGCTGTCAAGGACACTTTGGGAATTCAGTGGTGTTCCTAAAACTTGTTAAGTTGAGAAGAGATGTGGCAGAAAGAGATATCAAAAATTTGTGTTAAAACATTATTTCTTACTGTGCAAACTTATCTGGTGAATGGAAGGGTGAGTTACAAACAAGTTATCTCTTTTGCAACAAGATATCTCTAAGAGAAGGGAATCATCAAACTTATGTCTACTCAACACTCACAAAAAAATGATATCCTTTGTAGTTACACTAAGAAAGACAAGGATGAATTTAGACAGTTTACTTTCTATTCTTCTTTAGTAAAGGTGCTTGAAAATGACAGTCATAATATGTAGAGGACCAAAGAAATGAGAAGGATGTTGATTTGTATCTATTTTCTTTCATATAATAAAAATGTATTTATCATCTTGATGTCTTAATCTCTGCTAGTCCTATGTCAAGGGTGTTATTGATCACTCTGGATGAAACCCCTAAGGAAGCTTCAGTCTGGGGTGGAATAGAAAAATAATGAAACAATTTAATTACAGAAGAGATGAACTTCTGGTTTCATATTGATCGTTTAAAATGATTTTTTATTTTATTTTTAAGCACCGCAAGTTTTGTTCGTTTTTTAAATGGCGTTGAACAGATATCCAATTATTGTCTCACGAGTTATGCGGCACCACATCCTCTCGTGGTACCCTCTTCTTGGGCTTCGTGTGCTAGTAACTCAGAAACAAGTAGAGTGATCCCAATTTTTATCATAAACTATTTATACAATAATTGTAATAAATCTTAAGAGCTGGTTCAGAGCCACCTTTAATCATGAAAAAAATAATAATTACCTTTAAACCAACCACTAAACATATGGTAAAACTTCGTAGAGGGATGAATTTTATGTGACAAATAGGGTCACTGAAGTTGTACTTAAGTTACAGGTGTTCGAAGCAAGAAATTAGCAATTTTTTTTTTTTTTGGGGGGGGGGTGTAGTTTTGTTATTAATGGCTACCTTTTGTGTTGAAAAAGACCCTTTAAAGTTGATTAATGATGACTGATGCCAACATCGAAGATTCAAACAAATAGTTGTGGCTATATCGATACATAAATGAATATTTGGTTAAAAAAAATGGAAACCTTTCTCAGTTTCATTTATACGTGACTGTTGAAGGAAGGGTGAAATTGCTGACTTATTCCTAAAGATGCCTTTATTCCGTAAGTAATAAATTATGAATTGCAAATTTAAAGCTTGGCGTCAATTACTATTTGCGCAGAACGCTTTGCTGAGCGAGCTCACGTAATTTCGAGCACGTTCACGCGTCTTGACCGAAGAAAACAAACAGATTCCTTGATCGAGATAACAGTAGTGTAGTCGTTCGAAAAACAGTTTGCTTTGCTCTGACACCGCAACGAGGAATGGTTGAGATGATGTCTTTTAAATGGGTAATTAGGAACAAAAATAGTACATCTTTGAATAACCACCAATTCCTTTTTCCGCTTTTTAATTTACCTTAGTTCCGCCGATCTGCGCAAACATCATTTGGCTGTGTTAAAAATTTCAGTCTATACTTGTACGAGGCACTGTAAAACTTGTTTGTGCTGTAAGTTTTACGAATAAGACTACAAATTTAAAAGGACATTGATAAAAACAGTCAAATTTGTCATATGTTGTGTTTTTTCATTTGAGAAAGTACTTTTCCGCGTCATATCTTGATATGTTTATCTCAGTGAGTGGCTGAAGAAGTTGAATTACTCCCAATAAATCAAACACTTCTTTTAATCAAATTGGCGACGGCAAACTTCTTTTTTTTTAGTTTGCGCGCATTTAAGTATGTGTTTTTTGGTTACGTAATAATGATGTTTCAGTGTCGAATTCTGACACGTTCCTCACAATTAGTCTCAGAAATATATATATTTTTATAACTCCGGGAAAAAAGAAAAAACAAGAAAAGACACAATTATTTTGACTGACTGAGGGTGCACAAAAACACTTTTATTAAATTTTCCTTCTCGCATAATCTGTTATTTTTTTCATCACGTTTTATTTTGGTTTGTTTTTCCTACATGTTACTGTAATCGTGGAAAAAAATTGGTAAACTTGCAATAAAATAAATGTGTTTTTACTCAGACTAGCTGAGGCAAACGAGTTTTAAAATATAGCAAGAGTGAACTGGCATTTTTGATGTTCCTGACACACTTTTATGGAGCAAATCACATCCTACGAAATAAAACTGTAATTAGAGGGTGTGATCCACTTACAGTTTCTACTTATTGTGACCAGTCGATTGTGTATAAGGTCACATTCTGAACTACATTTGTTTAAATCTACTACTTTTTTACTCAATTATTTTCCTTTCCAGTGCAACTATAAAGACGAAAATAGTTATACGTGACGATAAAAATTTTTTTGATACATAAAACTTCTGTGAGGAAATGAAACCAACGCCACAGTAAACATCAGTGTGGACAACATAAATAAGAGGAACGTGACGGGAAATATTTCAGGATGACCATATGTTGTGTTGAGTAGGCGGTATTGTAACTGAACACAACAGAGTGGACATCTCAAAACAATCGGTGTTTCGCTGATGGTTTTGCTAAGAACTGTATTGTGCAATAAAGTTGATATCGCGTTGGATTTCGCCAAGAGAATGGACTGAGTGGAGTTTGTTCCGCCGAACTAGATTACTAATGTGGCACGATGTCCTGTGTGGGTTGTAATGGTCTTCCTGGCCAGCAAACGCAAGTTAGGGGCGGAGAAAATTGGTCATTGTCAAGTGATGTTTGTGAGGAGTCTCTCCATATAATTGTTATGAGAAAAAGAAAGCTAGATAAAAACAAGGACTTAAAGTGAGTCCGATTGCTCCTCGTATCTTATTCAAAGCATTTCTGAAATACATTCTAAATCAGCGTTTGTCAGTTACTTGCAATGATGTATTTTCTCTTAAGAACACGTAAATGAATTAGCCCTGAGTTTTCCTCATGCAAGATCGAGAGAGTTTATAAACAACATCTGCCACTATATCAATTCATTTTGCAACCCATCGAAAAGTCACACGTTGACAGAAGAAAATGCAGGAAAATCGAACTCGACTGCATTCTTTCGATGGACGAGTAAAAACATTAAATCATTATCAGCAAAAGATTAAGTGTACATGGCACAGAGAAAATCTTGCTTCTAGCCTCCGCCTTTAGGGCCGTGAACGCGAACTAAATGCCCACGGGCTTTTCAAGCTTATTTAACTTAACTTCTAGAATCTACTCCGATCAAGAAAAAAAAACAGTGATTACAAATAAGGGGGGAAAAATGCTTATTTAAGAATCCAATATCTTCGGAGTATTGTCAAAATTATTGTCAAAATTATTCCCAAATTTCAGTAAAGAAATCGCGAGTCGTTTCTTTCTAAAAAGTACCTTCTGAAACAAGTACATGGCAGAAGGAGATTATCAAAGTATTATTGAATTTTCTTGCGTTTTTTGGATCGTTCGTGGACTATTAAAATGACAGTCTTAAAGAGGAGAGAATCTGCGATTAATCTTGTTATTATGACGATCAGCTCGTTGACCGACTAGTGGGGATGTATGTAAATCACCTACTCCCAAAAATAGATCGGAAGTTCGGCGTGATTGGTTAGTTTTGAATAAGTGCTCTTTTATTGGTGAAAATGACGTCAAATGCATTCTTAGTATTTCTTACAACGAATTTTTTGTCTCGAATATCACTCGTTGCTACCCGGTTGATCACAAGATATGAGATACGGATCGGACCGTAAAGATTTATATGAAGTCTCCGGGCGCTGATCACGATTTTCACACTTGAAAATGGGAGATATGAAAGCCAAAGAAAACACTCACAAACCACTCGAGGAAGTTGTCCAGTCAACTTCTTGTCAACTGAACAGAAAGCGATTTTCAGGGGCCCAGAGTTTTGATGTGCCATCGAGAAATTATGTGACTAAGAAACCTAACCTTTACTTGACAGAGAAAAGAAGTCCCAGTTTCCCTTCAATGCACGGCGACTCAAACGGATTGTCAAAGAGTATGGTCGATTTGCCGTCACGAAATCTGAACGGTTTTCGAAAGAGCGTCATGTTCGAAGAGGATATTTTTGCTCACAAGGAGATGTTGCAACGGGCTCGGAATCGCTTTAAGGAACTAGAACTGAAGTATCCTGAAATTTTCAAGAACTCTTCCAGAACGTCTTCGTTTTCTTCATCTGGTTCAAATCAGCCTAATGGAAGCATCGATCGCTCTCAATCGCTCGACCCGAAATCAGTTGAGCATCAAGAAATACAAACAACGAAATCAGATATATTACAAGTGCTTCGAAGTGGAACAAACGATCAGAGTTCCACTGTTGTTGCCACCACATCAAGACGGAGGCCTCCTCCTCTTTCGGTAGCTATGAAACTGCATAACCTCGAGGATAGTTGCGATAGTGCGTTTGATGATATCGACCGCGAGTCGGTACATTCAAAAACGTCCCATGAACCGACGCCGACCTCAATTAGCAAAAATCACTTTCTTTACCCAGGAGAGAGCATGGAGTCAGACAAGGACAGTGGAATATCTACAGATCGTCCATGTACTCCAAATTCAAGGTCTTCCAGGCCTACAAGATGGGAAGATCCACAACAAAGCGGCCAACAATCTTATCCGTCTACTCGATCGAAGTCACTGAGTTTGACAGCCTTGCCGTTGACAAATTCTCTGGAGTATGCTAGCTTCGACTCTGAGAGTCAGAGGAGTCGAAGTGTGGATCGACGAGGAATTCTTAAATCTGTGGCCTACAGAAATCAGGAAATTAAGACGGAAAGCTTTGATATCGCACCAAGTTCAAGCAATTCTTCTTTAAACTGTCAACGTAGTCGAAGCGGATCTTTGACTGAAGGTGTGAGAAGAGGTAAGTTCCAACACGACATGATGATTTCTGGACCCAATCTTTGCACCTCTTTTCCTTTTTAAATAATTTTCTACATGTGTTTATTTATTTACATGGTGTTGATTAAGGGGTTTTGATTTTTTTATTTTTTTCAGTAAACCCTCTTAGTTTCCTGTTGAACGATCAATGAGATTAATCTTTGAATATTTCATAAGTTACAGCTAGCGAATTATTGCTACCTTTGAGGCATGAAATGTATGCAAGTAGTTTGAACCTCTTGGGGTATTGATTTGCATTTAAGCGAGTTTTGTTACACTTTTTCTAAAGGAAAAATGTTGTCCTCTTTTTATTCAATACATATGTATTTTAACTAATTCTGAGATGCAAACAATGAATTAATATTGCACAGGATGAAACTGATTCGAACCTTGCCGATCTCAAACCTATTTTCGGTTGGGGTGCTATTTTGAATTTTTGTTTTGCGAGGCGGTGAAAGTAACATAAATTTAAATGTTATTTGGAGTTGAGTTTTCACTCGGGGGCGTCCGAAAGTCAGGAAGTAGTGGTAGTAGATATGTCTTCCATAATTTAATGACCACGAAATTTACGCACTTCTCTAGTCAAGGTCACCTAATGCTATAAAAGAAGGTCACATTTTCTCGGTCTAATGTTGTTGTTGAGCGCCAGACGTATTGTTCGATTTTTATTTTACTTTTGGTGTTTTAAATAATTTTCAGAAATGATTTGCTCGCCATTTTTATTTTGCCTTGGGCCATTTCCGAATGCTCGTTTCCGTCGAATGACGCAAAAACTATATGTAATATGTTTTCGATTAAGATCTCCGTCTAAAAATAGTCTTCTAATCCAGAAATAAGTGAACACATTTGATTGAATTGGTTGGATTCAGGTGTCGGTGATTTAAGAATACCCAGAGAAATAAGAATTGGTAGCATATTATGTAAGTTAAATTTTTTTTGCGCTTTCGTGTCTTGCGAAATAGAGCAATATTTCTATTTTGCCCTATCGCTTACTTATTTATTATCCTATATTTGTTCAATGTTTGGTTAAAAGGCTGATCAAAATTGATTGCTACTGGAAAAAGTGCCGATTTATGGCCAAGTAAGGAGTACATGTTATTTGTTCGATAATGGTTACATTAAAGCGATAGGAGATAATTTGTTACTGTGGGTAGCGCATTTGTTTACACTCTGTCGGCCTTTTAACAGGTAGCGTTGAAAGTAGACTGCGCGCGAAGATTTATTTTGCAAATTTTGCTAAAAATCAGGGGATGGGTGATATTTTTTTTCATTCATCATTCTCTTAACCAATAAATTATTTTCGCACCGTGGATGTGTGACAAGGAATCATTTTACAATAGAAAGCCAGACAGCCGACGTTTTGAATTAATACCAACGCGATCTTTTGTTGCAATGTTTCAGAAAGACAATTTAGTCGAAGCTCAAACAATAACTAGTTAATATGAATGATCGTTTTTTACATTTATAAATTTATTTTTTGCTCTTTGTATCTACATGCAGTTAGTAGGAGTCGTAAAAATACATTTACTCAGTCAAATACTCTTGTTCTTAAATTATGTGACATACTCTCCAGAATTAAGAAAAAAAATTTGTAAAACTATTCATTAAAATTTTTACTCATTGGAATATTATATTTTGTCATAAAATGATTTGGAAGCGAGTTTGAGAGTATATTGACCATTCATTTTCCTTGCTTTGAAAATCATTGTTACCATGTTTTTGAAATATATGTAATAGAAAAAAAAAATATTTCCTTTGTATTTTCTTTTTGTGTTGATTTTGGTAAGATTAAAGGCTGTTGCTATTTTGCCTGTCAGCATGTACATGAAATATACCATTTTTTTTTTTAATTTGGTAATAATGGCAACTGTGCAGTAACAATGTAATTTCTTTGTTGGAAGTATCAAAAGGAAAAAAGCTTACTTCAAGCCTGAAGAATCAGAAGAAATTTAAAGATTTTGTTCATTTGATTAATTTTTTTTGTTATTTATGGATGTTTATGAATATAAGCACAATATCACAAGATTATAGAGATTAAATTATCTTATACAAATTAACAATTTTCTTAAAATAACACAGCAATCCTGGAAGGATATCAGGAGTTGCCAACTAATGTGATAAATGTTGGGAGAGAAATTTACTTTTTCGTTTATTGACTAGCTGTTTTAGAACACATTGTAACAGTGGAGGCAGAAAGAATGGCATGTTTGAGAATCAAAGCTAGCAATTAGTGGCTGTTTATAGACATATAAGAAAGGTATTTTTCATGTATTACCTTGTGACATGTCAGCAAGTTCTGCTTGGGTGCAATACTTTCAAGCTGCCAAATATTTCCTTCCTGATAAATATTTCCTGTTCATGTGCCTAGTTGTATGTAAATAAGCAATTACTCTTTGGCACATTTTCTTTGGATATATTTAGTGACAAGGGCTGTAATGTTTGAAATAATGTCTTCACTTGACCTTGGAACTTGATGTGCTAAATTGAATTTTGCATGATTTTAGATGGAATTTGTTTTTAATGTTTGTGTGTGTGCTAAACAAATGAGTTCGGCTTAATTTTTTTTTCAGTGTAAAGCAGCAAAATGTATTGCAGTTTTTATGTTTATTCTAGACCACAAAGCACTTTCACTCCTGAGACCTGAGAGGGAATTTCTCTTACTGTCGTGACAATGCATTTTGTTGCTGGCTCTTACAAAGAGATTTGGGTGACATCAACATAGTATCCACTTGATTATAATTTTCTCAATTCTCATCTTCTGTCTACCTGATGGTCTAGTAACATTGTGTAGAGAATTTGTTTTTGGATCACAGATTGCCTTTCCTAATTTTGTTTTTTTGTTGTATTTTCACAGGTTCAAGCATTTATCGCAGGAACATCTTTTTGCAAAGTCGCAGTTTTAGTGGGAGCCAAGATGAGACAGATTCTGATGCAGAGACAGTGTGTAGTGTTCAAAGTGAGTATATTTTGCGGCCCCACATGTCAGCGCGTGACAGATATTTCAGCACATATCAGCTCAATACCATTTCTGAAGGAGAACCTAGAGACTTGATCAGAACCCAGAAATGGAGAAGCATGCCTGAGCTAGGTAGAAGTCACAGTCTTGGAAATGTGTCTTTCTATGGAGACTCTTTAGCTGCCGGTTTTGATGAAGATAGGAAGAAAAAGAAGAAACGAAAGTTTGGTCGCCGATCTGGTCTATATGTTGTAAATGACATGCCAGTGAGTGAAAAACCCAGGTTGTCCATTGACAAAGGCAAGAGTAAAACAAAAAGTTCATCAATATTCCTTAAGAATAAGTCAAAGAAAGAATCCTCACACATTAATGAGCTGACAAAGAAATGGTTTGACTCTACAACTGCTGTGAGTCGGCCAACAGGAGGCCAGAGTTTGGGAAGAATAATAGCTATGCGGGAAGATCTTGGAAGTGCTTATGTCTTGGAATTACATAGGAGTTCTGGAGGATTATTTGGGTTTTTTATTCAAAAGGGTTATCAGCAGTACAAGAAAGGGGTGTTTGTTAGTCGAATAATGGACTGTGCCTCTTCAAAGTTTATGGCTGGTCTGTTAAATCCTGGAGATGAGATCCTTGATATAAATGGAGAAAGTACTGCAAGCAAGACAATGTCAGAAGTACACAATATTCTTGCAAATTCAGACAAACTTGTTTTGACTGTGTTACCATTTCTTGGACGTAAGGATTGGTAACCATTGCAAAGTTCTTTGGAAAATGAAGAACTGAAATTTATCTCTTGCATAACTTATTAACAATTTGTTTTAATGACAGTTTGATGACAGACAACCAAATTGAACTGGTTTGGATACAGTATGACTCTCGTAGTTGTAAATTATTTCACAGTGAGTGTGACTACATACCAAGGTTATTGCATAGATTTTCAGTGTGGGTAACATTTTAGTTGCAAATTAAAAAGGTGGAAAATTCATATTAATGTTAAGATTTTGACCTTGAGTAAATTTCTCAATTAATTTAATGAGGAAAACTTGAGAAAAAATAGGAATGGGCTTGATTGTGTTCCAAATAAGTGCTCTCTAATGGGAGGTCTGTCACAGTTAATGCAATTTTGTTAATTTTTCATAATTTTTTAAAATTGGTCTTTTGCAGATTCCTCACCACAACAATTTTTTCTGTCCTTAATTGTTCTCATTCCTTTGTTATCAAAGTTATGCTTCCCAGTCACAGAGGTCTAATTAGTCCACTGAACTCTGGATTTGAAAAGCGTTGAGTTTGAAATTGTGTTTATGTTCTCTACTCTCACACAACCCAGGGCCGAGTTGTTCAAAGCTGGGTTAAGATAACCTGGGGTTAGTGTGAAATTTTATTTTAGATTTGAAAGCTTGAAGAGCCAATTCAGTTTATTTCTTTTTTACTACAATTTGATAATTGAATGCTCTAAAAACAAATTATGGCTAAAATTATTCCAAAACGGCTTTTGAACAGAGAAATATAGAAACCTGGATTAAAATCTAACCCTGGGTTAGCACTAATCGGCCTCTGAACAACTGGGTCCAGGAGTGTATGTTAATAACTGCTGTGTGGCTGGGAGACATAATAAAAATATGAGAGTAACCAGACATCTTGCTCAGCTGGAAGTAGCCATACTGTGGGATAAGCTTTGGCATGGAAGCCAGGGCCTCTGACTTGAAAGCTAACTTCTGTATTTTGGTGTTTTTCTTTCTGTTTTGAGGTTTTCCTTTATTTATGTTACAATGGACAATTTAATGTATCAAGAAATGGTACCTTGGAGGACTAATACCTTTCATTGTAAATATTTATTTATTTTTTACAACAAATCACGAATTAATTTATTATAATTGTTAGCTGTGAATTACATTTGGAATTTGGAACAGCAAGTAACATTGCTGTTATTTTTTAATGAATATGTTGTACATAATGTAATCTGGTGAAAAGAGAGAATGCAGTTGCTATCACTCTTTACTTTGCCACAAGCACAAAATGTGGTTGTATTATTTAAAAGATTTAACTTTATTTATTCTTCTCCATCCAATATTAATGCTTTCAATATGTATATAAAGCAATTTATCAAAGTATTTTTTTGGGCCTATTATTTTTGTTGTGGCTCACTGACAGTTCAGTATTTGAAAAAGTATTGCATGATATTCCAAACAAAACCTGACATTTATGGTAACAGGTACTTTCTCACTGTAAATGAAATTGTGGCAGTTTTACTTGTTTGAATGAATGTTGTAATAAGTATCTAATTTATTTCAATGCTCTAACAGCAATTAATGTTTGTTTGCTGTTTTTGGCAAGACAGGATTTTCAGGGGATAAACCTGAAATAAAGTTTGATGACTGACTCAGATATTTAACTGTTGGATTTCTTCATTCAAGGAATGATGTCCATCCTGGTTCTTTGTTTGTTTGTTTGTTTTCTTTTATGTTTTATTGACTTGTCTATTCACAATGTCAACTAGCATTCCCATCTTGTTGATCTAACTAACCAATAGCAACATCCCATTAAAGAATTTATTTAAAATGCCCGAGTCCTAAAAAGAACAAGATTGTGCATGATCAGAGACCTTAAACCTATGCTGCAACACTGATTACTTTTGATTGATCTTAACTACGTTTTAGATAACCCTCCCCCACCATTCATGAGATGGACATTAAATTTCTTGAATCAAAACAAACTCCCAAGATTGGATTGTTAATTCTCTCCTCTAGCTGTGACACATTTCCTTGTACATTTGATACAAAAATTTGGTGTTTGATCAATATAATATCACATACCTGATAAGTTTGAGTATTCTCACTACCAGTTTGCTGATATTATAGGGAGAAGTTACTTGTCAATCACATCTGAGAGTTAAAGGGAAAACCAGGAGTACTGCTACTCCCACATACAAGATACTGGTCAATCACATGTTAGCATCAGGTTTTCCTGATAGTTTGCAAGTACCCAGTTATACTCCTAAGAGCTTAGTTGTTTAAAGAGGTGATAATGCCATCCAATAGAAAAACTGCCTTCCAGCAGATAAGAGTGAAAAATGTGGTGCACTACCCACAGCATAGAGATTCATCCAGCCAATAGCATTATCCACCCTTCACATAACCCAGGACTGGTGGAGAGAGGTATATTGGGAGTTAAGTATCTCACCAAAGAACACAACACAATGACCCCTCGCAGACCAAATTACTCAGAGTCTTCTTTCTAGCAGCCCACTGGGCAGACCAAATTAATCAGAGTCTCCTTTCTTGCAGCCCGTTGGGCCAGCCTTTTTCCAATAAAAAATTCCCAGAAGCTAATGAGACTTGTATCTGCACAGGTTCATCTGTGTTGTCTTAGATGTACATGTTTACATTGCTTGTATAACAGCAATATGGAAGTCATTTTCAACGGTTAAGCTGAGATTATCTCTTCGCATCTGCTTGTGGGAAGTTACCATTTGACAGGCTCAACCCTAAAAAAGTCTTGAAAACCATAATTACAATTGTATCAATTTAATTTTTATTTCTGATTACTGGTTAGTGATCTATTGAATTTTTAACATTGTTGTAATTCAGTTATCAGAGTTTATTGTATCAGCATTATCTGTTTTTCAAAAATCATACAATAAATATCATGAACACCAAGTAACTTCAGAATTTCTTTTCTCCACAAATGCAAAGGGTAATTGCACACAAGGTACACAATCAGATTGATGACAATAATTTAATTAAAGTGACCTTTCTTTAAATAACAATTGATTGTTGGATTGAAATCTCATAACACTATAAATAAAACAATTCATAACAAATACCATAGAACCATGCATGGAATTAATGACCTCTTAGAATAAGGAGCATCAATTATTAGAAACTGGTACTTACTATGTAAGAAACTTGTATTCTATGTACACGTGGTTTACTATCTTGCTAAAGAATCTGCCACAAAATTTTGTTCATATGTATGATTCATTATGTTTCATAATAAAGAGTTCAGGATGATATTCCTACAATGTCCAAGATGGATTTACCACTAAATGTTTTCAGCCACAGATAATCTTCAAAATGTTTGAAAATAGATGTGAAATTCAACTGTTTATAGAAGTGTGTTTAGTTCTATCCAAATGTTTCTATGGTGAAGGTAGAGACAATTTCCACTTTAAAAATTACTTCCAAATGTTGCTCTGTTGCATGCAGAGTATCCCAACTCATGTAAGAGAGTTATGCCACTACATGCTATTTAAAAAAAATCAAAGAAGAAGAAAAATCCAAACATAGAAAAACAAAACTAAGTGAAGTTGGAGAAGATTACCATAAGTTCAAAAATAAAAGAGAAACAACTTCAATATCTACACCATCTTGTCACTTGTTACTATGTGTTATTAATTGGAAGTTAATTTTTTACAGCTTCAATATTCATCCCTTATAGATTATCTAAGTCTCAAAAACTGATGGGTGCATCATTGAAAATAGTGTCATTCAAGTAATTCTAAATGTATGTAAATTATTTACAGGGTGAAAGTTGTCTTTAGATTTGTATCACACAAATTCACAAGATTTCTACTAGGTAGATCTTCTTTAAACACTAGGGTCACTGCGGTACTGCTTTCCTGTGGCAAAGATCTCTCTTTGGGTATAAATTGGTGATAAAAAATGACCTGAGCCAAATAGGAAATCATTTCAACTTCATTCAGTAGGCATCATCACATCAAATCAAAGTCTCAAATGGTTCAAACACTTGACTGAACTCTGTGGTGGTGTTCTACAATTGAAAGACCTTTCTGTTGGCTTCAAAAGTGCCCATCATATTAGAGGAAACATCCCACAAGCTCTCCTTTACTCTAAAGAGGCCAAACCTTAAAAGGCACTTCCAATTTTTCAGCATTCTGGAGCCCAAAGGCTGACAGTTCGGTCTGCACTAGAGCTCAGGAAAGCAAGGAGAGTAGGGTGCCAACGACACTGGATGACTTTGTCTCTATGATGAGCCACAACAGAGTAAGGTGGCACTTGTGTCTCTAAGTCTTTTCTTATGTCCATCAAGATTATACTACTGTCATAAGATCCAGTCAAAAGAAAGTTATTATCAGGTGAGAAACGCACTGATCTACAATCCATTGTGTGAGGCTTGAAAAGCTGTAGGGTTCTCCCAGCTGTAATGTCATAGATCATACAGCTTCCATCTTCTTGGCCTGTGTGGTTACAGAGAAAAACAGCAGAAGAAAACCACACATTAGTATAGAACAAAACTGGAGACTGATAAGGTGCTGATATGTACTGCTAGTATGGCAAATTCCAGTTAATTCATCATAGCAAAAAGTGGCCTAGTATCAAAACTGTACCAAACTTTAAAGCTAAGCCAGAAAGATAAAACTGCGGTAACACATGGTACAAGTCTAAAACAAACTCCAATCTTAAACAGAGACTACTGGCTGGTGAAAATTACACCATGCAAAACCCTTAACTTTGATAAGAAAAATTATTTGAGACTAACACAATAAATCATAGTGGTAAAATACTCAGTGTTAGTTTAATAAATTTTCATTTGAACTTGTTTCATATTGGTCCCTCCTGCTGACAGCATTTATACTGATGATGGATCTGATGATGACTCCAATGATGACTCCCTCTCAGGTTGAGGTTGTCAAAACATCAGTCACCAACAACAGCCTTCTTCAGGGACACCCACACCCACACACACTATTACACTCTTTCACCAAAAATTGTACATCACACAAAAGATTTGTGTCATTTACCTGAAGCTAACATGTTGCCTGATGAGTTTACGCAAACAGAGGCCACGCAGCTATCACCAGTTGCTATGGCATCTATACATCTTTGTGACCTCAGATCCCACAACCTTACAGTGTTATCTGCTGACCCTGAGGCTATGATATCATCACTGTCAGCATACACAGCCATGACATGTCCTGAGTGACCTTTGAGTTGTCCTATTGTCTGACCAGTACTACAGTCAGAGATCATAATATTTCCATCTCCTGTTTGATAGAATGAACAAGAAATTCAACGCACTGTGATTTAAGAACGGTAAGTAGATAACATCAGAATAAAGCAAAAGATACCACTTGTGGAGCTAACTCTTAGTTTTCGAAAATTTCCTTTAATCTATTACACCCTTGCTCAAGTATAGTAAGTCTCCATACTGTTCTCACTAAATTTCTAATGGTATCAACAAGGAGAAAATACTTAATGATCAGGAGCTTTTCCTCTATTCTTGCGACTCTAATGTTTCTAATGTTTAATGATTCAGAAATGGCACTGTAAGTATAAATTAGATGGTAATCACTTGTTGGGGCTAAAAGGTTACATAGAGTAATGAGACCCTTAAAAGATAATTTCCTGAGGTTAAACTTTGAAGAGAAAAGGGCAGTTTAGGGTAGAAAACATCAAGCATTTTTGTGTGGTCAATGTGTTTACAAGGTGTCTCTAAGGGGAAGATTTACTTGAAAACAAAGTAAATACCTGCCCCTCCAGACACTAGAACTGGTGTCCCACTGGCTCGGGAAACAAAGGCCAGGTCTCTAACTGTACCATTGTGGATAGCAAGCTCCAGCCCTGGCCAAGTCACAGAGCAAGTTTCAGCATCAAACCTGGTCATCTTGATGCTTTTGTCATTTGATCCTGTAGCTATTATGTCCCCTGAAGCACTCCATGCTACACAATAAATGGAGCCACGGTGATGACGGTTGCTTTTGAAGAGAATGGTTGGTTGTGGAGGTTGGCCACTGCCTTTACTATAGAAAAAACTCACCATATTAACAAAGTGTAAAACAAACAGCAGATGAAGTTGGCCATGAATTTACCTCCCAATACTTCAAGGATTTAACTATCTCTAAGTCACAAAATTCTATGACTTAACATGACTTTTTCCAGGGACTTTTTGATGTTTTCCATACTCTCTGATTGAGAGATTAATGTAGAGATGTTTTTTCCCCTCTGTTTTTCTACAACTTTTTATATCTTCCACAACTTCCTGGAAACCATACTCAAATTTCCTGACTTTTACCTCCAAAATATTGTTGAATTTCTCTTTTTTTTATGTATGACCAATTCCTTTCATACATTTACTATTTCTGAGTGGTCATGTTCACTCTTCACAAAAATTACAATCATATTTTCAATAAATCTCAAACTAAAGATAACTGATAAGTTGTTGTTAAATAAGAAAAGTGAATGACATACTAAAACCTTGTACCTTTCCATTCTCCTTTGAGAGTTTAACCCTTCAGCTGTGCAGACTCTTAAAGTCTTGGAATTTGACCCAATAGCAAACAAATCTCCTGATGGATGAAATGCTATTGCTCTGATAGCTTGCACATCTTCTAGAGTAGCAACTGTATAAAACTTGGCCTCAGAGGATGACTGCAGAAATTCTCTCTGTTTTTCCAGTAATGAAATATGATTTCTATGATTACCATTGTTGATAGTCACTGTGGTGTTGTTTGGTGGTGAATTGGTAGAAGGTTTACGGAATGTCATGTTAACTGTCCCCATTTCTCTCTCTGTGAAATAATTATTGCATCAAAATTAAGAAAAAGTGCATTGTCAAGTTAGGTTTACTATTCCTATTTAAATGTATTTAGAAATTTACCTGCCCAATGCACAGCAATGACCTAAACATCAGAATCCATATTCTCCATACTCTTCTCTACACATTTCCTTTGCTATTAACAAGGAGAATTTGTTTAAAAATCAAAGCATCTTAAGTTGACAATCATTTCTTTCATTCTCATAACCTTAATGAATGATTCAGCAGTAGTACTATAAGGAGAAATTAGATGCTGGTCACTCTTAGGCTTTAAAAGGTTAAAAGTGCTGAAAACTACAGTATCAGTACCTTTCTGAATGACATTATCAGGTTCCTTGTGAGGCTTTTTTTCTCCTAGATAAAGATCACCACTTGGAGCTCTTGAGTTCTGTGATTGATTCTCTGTTCCTGATAAAGACCCAGTTCTCATTAACAATGAAATAAAGTCGAACAATTTAAGCTGTGAATGTTTTTGACTGCAAAGTTTATGCAAATTACTTTCGTTTCTTGAGTATAACCATAAAATAAGTGTAAAACAAGGGGTGCATGGAAAAGGAAACAAGAGTGGCTTGTGCTAAATTCTCTTCCAAATTTTTTAAATTTGCTTGTGAAATGGAGGGAGAACTGGATGTTGCATAAAAAGTCAATAGGTGGTTGATCCTGTGCAACCTTTCAAAAAATAACTGATACACATGTAAATAACCCACAACATTTGCGCTCAATGTTTGACAAAGATAACATTTCCATGATATGAAGTACATGGTGATCAAAATTTTCTTTCAAAAAGAGTGAATCAGGAAAAGCAGTCAGTTTATTGCAGTCTTGTTCCAGTACAGTACCCTCCGCTTTGTAACAAATAGCAATATAATTATGTAAAAATTAAAGAAAATAAATGTATGTGTATATTTTCAATACGGTGTTTACGTACTTGAGTCAACTACAAATGTCATACCACTCCTTTTAGGTTGCCCATTTTCTCGTACTGCTCCCTCATGCAAACCTTGTGATACTGGTTCCATCTTCACATTAGCAGATTGTATTTGGTGACTGGCAGGTGTATTGCTCCCAATGTTGGCTGATTTAATAATCTCTGGTGTGGGTACATTACCACTGAGGCCCTCACCTTGAGATGGGATTATAATGTCCTTATTTTCCCCCATGGCCCCAATCTTGTGCTTACTACCACCCTGTGGCACCAAGGCTCTGCGCACACCATTGACTTTTGGTCCTCGTTTCAAAGGGATCTGTTGATTATGGGAGACACCATTCTCCTTGTCCTGTAAGATAGAAAAAATTAATATGATACATTTTATTTTCCAAAACATTTCATTCAAAGGTAAAAAAGAAAAGGTAAAAATTGGTCCATTTATGTCACTGGCGTAACATGGAATAGACAAAATAATTCTGTCTCTAACATCACAAAGGTCTAGCAGTATTAAACTTCTGTCAAGAATCTCAAGATTAAATATACAGCAAACAGCTTGCATTAAGTCCAAGTCCAAAGGGAAATGAAGGAGTTTTGATTGACCTTTAGAGGCCTGATAGAGTAATGAGCCTCTCTATGTCAAAATAATATTAGAACCTTGAAAGTCACAAGAAAAGAAATAACCGCCTGTCTTGCATAGTAGGAATCAAGCTTGAACAACAGTATTGCAAACAATATAAATCAGCAAACAAACAACAGACACTTCAAAGACTTACTTTAGAGATAACCAGAGCTAAGGGCTGTTTTTGATCTTCCATGAGTAATAAACACAGATGTGTGTTCAAGATGACAAGAACTTAACTCATATAAATATGAAACCTGTTTGAGGATCCAACAACCAGCCAAGTGGATAGGTTTTAAGGATTACCAAATGGTTCAGTGGATTTGACTGATCAAACCTCCAGTACCTACTGGTACCTGCATAACCATTCTACACAGCAGAGCAATGACAGAGGGCAGTTTTAGATTAAAATCCCTGGGATGAGGAAACAAACTCCTCACAGGTACCAGTAATTCAATCAAGAAAGGCAATCAAAATAAATAATCATGGAGGTACACATTTTTTGATCAGAAAACTCCAAAATTATACTGTTGCATTTCCTTTACATTTTCTGGTTCCTAATGGAATAAATACTTTAAGAAAATAAAACCATTCTTACATAGATTATAAACCAAACTCAGAATGTAACCAGAGAAACCATAACACTTTGTATGTTGAGCAAATGGAAATGGACAAATAGATGTGACCTACAGGATACTCTTTGAATCACAGTAGGAATTCAAAGGCACCAGTGTTTCCTGGATAAATGCAAATTTTAAAACAAGCATAAACTGAAGAAAACAAAGGTCAGATAAGAAGAACAGAGCAGCACTGTGTTTAGCACAGCTTGCAGACATAACTACATGTAAACCAGTAACTAAGACAAGTGACAACAAATGAACTGTGAAAACCTTTAAGAACCATGAGAAAAACTATTTACAAAGATCACAACACTCTCTTGTGCTTCTCCACCATGAAAAACCAGATTCAATTCACTTACTTTGAAGATGAAGACAGGCATTGTATTCACTGAGCAACTAGCTTGAGTGTAAGTTAGACTGTGGCTAAATTCAGACCTTACACACTATCCACAGTTTGGTAACAGGTGTTAAAAATTAAATGAAAGTAGATATGATGTCATTGAAGGAAGAGCCAGGTGTGAAGGGTAGTGAGTTAATATCTTGTAAACAACCACTTAGAACAGTTGGTTAGTGACATTTTGAGGGTTTTTAATTGTCATCAAGAAGGGAAAAGACCATCTAATCTCTACCAAATACATGTACTCACCAAACAAAAATGTTTTTACTCTAGGGTTGTCAAAAAGATTGATTTAAGCGGTTGGAACTGACAGTAACTTTAATAAACAGACGAAGCACAAATTAAAACAAACCCTGTTTTTTTCCCTTAAATTTTAACTTTCAGTCATTCACAACTTAGTTAAATCACTATACTTAACCCTCCTATACAGTGCTCAGTGTTTGGGAATATCATTTATACCACTGTAAAAATCTAACTTTATCAATTTAGCAGATCCAATTAAGAGCTACTCCCTCCTGTTTACCTTCCCTTTTGAAAAATACAAAATACATAATTAAACCAAATATAGCCATTGCCTATACAATCTGGTATCAATGATACACTTTCAAACAAAGGCAAATGCAAAAGGAATAAGAGGGGGCCATGCAAGCTGGGGCCTGTATCTCAGAGATCCTGATAACTTAATGGGCCTGTAAAGCTGTCCTGTTTTCATTCATGATAGAGGTTTCAAAAATTATGAAAATTATACAATAAAACTATCAGCTACAGAAACAAAATGGACCAGTTATGGTGGCAGAACCTGCTTCTCTTATTTTAAATTTTGATCTTAAAATATGGCTGCAGGCTCATTAAGTTATCAGGACTTATCCAAGAAATGGGCCCCTTGTGCATTTTACTTCTGGCATCTTAACATAGTGGATAAGATTTTAGGAAAAACACTCAAAAAACTTTGTCAGGAGAATGACAAGAAGTAAAGATATCAAGTGAACACAAAAGTTAGAGCACCATAGACAAACAGTGCAATCCAAAACATCTACAGCCTGTCATCTCTGGTCTAACATGACAGTCAGAAAAAGCACATTGGCCATAACTGTGAAGGCAGCATTCGATTACAACCACCAAAATCTTTCAGGTCTTAACAATCTTGTACCAATAGAGTGCTGCTTTTATTTGAATTGCACTGGGATTATTGATCTCAAATATGAGACAAAAAACATTGCATTATGATAGTTATAGTAAAATGACACCAAAACAAAAATGGCTGGTGAGAGTTTGGTCCAAAGGACTTTAAAAATTAGAAATTTGAGTGATAACATACCAATACTGTGTCAGAGGCTGATACAGGGAGCATCGGTGAATCTGTTTTGTTGCATTCTACAACATCTTTAGGTGTCTCCTTCACAAAACCAAGAGGAATGCTGCATGGGGGTGTGGCACCATCTACATGCAGGATAGGAGATGCAAGTGGTGCGGGAGTAGATTTCAATCCTTGCCTAGTGGACTTCGGTGTACTAAAATGACATTAAACCATCACAGACATTCATTTTAAATAGAATTATATTATCACTCCAGAATGCAATCAGTTTTAAAAGATTACTGAAATCCCACATTGAATATAGAGCACCGACACGCAAACCTAATTCTTTTGTTTTGGCTATATGTCACTTCTACACCAGTGTTTAAGTCTAGTATTCATGGTGCATGTTTACAAATCTATTTAGATAAAATTTACTTATTCAAAATTCATCAACACATTTTACATCAATGTTCTACCATGACAAGTTCAAATTGCACTCATAGCAATAATTGGATAGTCAGAAGGCATCCTTTGAACTGAAAACTGGAATCAAACTCTAACAAAATAGTTGTGTCTGCTTCAACCCTTTAAATAATGGATTCCTTTTAAGGGCCAATTGAAAACTGTTCTGTAAACAGAGTCAAGACCTTTTAAACACTTAAGTTAGACATAGAAGCTGGATTATTAAATAGCTGCCATAGATTTATAGTACTGTTAGAAGTACAATTTCATACTAAAACATTGTTTAAAACAATTTCACATCATGGTTAGCATGCAATGCAAAGCACAATGTGGTTTACGACTTATTACATTTTCTATTGATTTACTAGTAGTAGTCACAAAATGTTTTGTCACTTGAATGTTTTGACAAACATTCAATTAAACAACCACAATGAACTTGATTATCAGTATATTGCTCTAATACTTTTATCACTGCAAGTCATTTACCTGGTATTCAGAACTCCTGAACCGTCTGCCAAGGCAACCCAGTGACCTGTCCCAAACGGTGTATGTCCATTTAATACTGGAGTGTTAGGAAATGTTTGCTCTGCTGGTGTAATTGGCACTCCATCATAGGCAGTAAGACTACCCTTGGTATCTGCCAAGTTTAAATCCTCAGGTTTATTCTTTGGTTTTGTAGCAGGAGTTGATGTCACGACTTGAGTGACTGAGAAACAAGTTGCATCATTTTTTTCATGATTTAGAAATGGCCTCACACTTTCTGGTGTTTGATAGCTGCCTTGAGGCCATGGCAAATAATCCTCACTGTTAACATGATTCACATTTCCTTCAAATAGACCATGAATTGATGCCTCTCCATTTGGCTGATGACTTGGATGACTTTTAAACCCAACATCATTAGATAAGAGTTTACTCTGAGAGGCATTAGAAGAATCGCTGGATTCTGGTCTATGACTGAGTAGCTGAGATGTTGTACTATCTGTTGTATTAGGTTTCTTATTAGCAGTCTCTCTTAAGGACAACTCTAGAAGTTGTCGTTCAAGATCTTGCTTCTGCCTCTCATAGGCTTCAAGCTGTTTCAAAACATTTTGCTGTTGCTGCTCCTTCAGCATATGAATAGCCCCAGGATCACAACTCGAGTCTGTACCATTAGCAACTAGGGGTTGAGAAGAATCCTGTTCATGTTCAACATTATTTGTATCATCATTTAGTATACCAGTTTCAGCCAATACTTCTTCTTCACCCTCATGTCTTGAGTCTAATCTTCTTTTAGGGAGGCCAATATTACCTGCATTATTCAATGGCTCATTTTCTGAAGAGCCTTTGTAGTGAAACTCATTATACGATTGTGAAATTCCTTTGAGAGGTTGACTGGAATGTGGTCTGTTGTCAGATAATGCTCCCCTGTTTCCTTCTGTTTCCAGCCTGGACAGGTGTGAAGCCATATCTGCTGTGGCTGGCCTCCCTGAAAGAGACAAACTCCTTGAAAGAATTTCAGCATCATCTCTCTTAGGAGACTTGTGATATAAAAAACCAGGTGTTTGTTTTCCTTTCTTCAAGTCCACTTCTAAACTCACTGGTTCAAAAGGTGTAATGAATGCATCTTGAGAGAGATTTTTGAGCCAAGACAAAAAATTACCAGAACTCTCTTGTGATGGCCCAAATAAAATATTGTCTCCAATGCAAACATCAAGCTCCCCTGAGAGATCTCCGTTAATTGCTCTTAACTGACAGTAATCCACACAACTCTCGAAACACAGTCCCTTAATTAATAAGTGTAATAATCTGTCTCTAATTGGAGTCAGTGGCTTCGGAAATTTCCCATTGAGACCTTTTTTCTCGATGGGAATGACCTTCCGTAGTAAATCAAGAATCTGATCAAAGCACTTTATCCTTGCAGTAGTGGGGTTCCAGTCGCGATATTCCGGTTGCTCAGATAAATTAGGAACAGTTAACAGCCAACATAGTTTGCTATATTCAGCCTTGTTTGGACAGTCTTCTTCCAGTTGATTCAGACACTTTATTAAATCCTCAATCGAATAGCTTGTTGAATTTCCACCGAAGCCCGACTTGAAGTACAACACTTCCATGAACTTCTGCTTCAAAACAAGATAACGGAACTGTCTTGAATCAAACTCGTTAATGCCTTCAAATGGCTGAGCAAAGATCAATATGGCCTCCCACTCGCCGTCGAGAACAAGGTCTCTTAAAAACAGAATGTCATCCGAGAAACCACAGTTAACGATTCCAGATTCTTTCTCCAGACTTCTCATGGAGTTATGAAGCTTTCTAGAATCCAAGAAATCGAGGACAAGCCTGATAACTTGGTTGTCTTCCACAACTACGTTGGTATTTAACATCTTTCGTACCTGGAGAGAACCCTCTCGCTTTGCTTATAAGTGTCTGCACTCTAAGTACCGTTCAGGCCTCGTTTGTTTTTAAATCGTCCAACACCATATGCCGCCACAATGCTCATCTTCACAAGGTTCTTTCTCCGACAGCTAATAACTTTATTACCTCCCTCAACAGAAACCGTCTTTTCATTATTTCTAAACGTGGTTTGTAAATAATGCATCGCGCCAAAATCAAGACAGACGCATGCGCGGAAAGAACTGCTAGATTAGCCGGCTCAGCGGAAACAGCTTAAAGGCTCAACCTGTCATTTACTTCCGGTTGTATTTGTCTCACAATTATTAAAGATAATTGAACCATGTTCAATTAGTGCTTTCTTGATGTTTTCAAGAATCAAATAAAATTTTACTAGACAACATGCAGTTATCATAATACCTGACACACACAAAAAAAAGGATTTTCGACAAAATTTCCCTCGAGTGTAATTTTTGCAACAAGAGGAACAATAAATGTCATTCCACAATTTTGTAAATATAAGTATGTGATACCAGACACCAAGGGTGTCTAAACTTCAATGATGTCATTACTCACAGCTTGCTTGAAGCCTACATTGTTTTCTGCAGTTCTGAGTGACACATCCAGCAGCAGAGCAGGTTACATATCTCTAACCCTTTACTCAGTCTACTACTGACTAACTTAACACTCGTTTCACCTGGACAAAAGCCTCCTCCTTGTTTTCGTAAAACACTTGAGAAGAGAGAGGCTTTTTGAGCAGGATCATGGGTGAAATTAGACATAACAAATTTTATAGACCTCAAGAACATCCATGTACCTAATCTGTCTAACACTTGCACTAAGGGGAATTTCTGAGCAAAGTAATATGGACATTTGATTCACTTTGTAATTTTTGCAAGGGGCAAAAATCCTTAATTCTTTCAATTTCAACAATTTTTTGGTGTGATAACTATGGTTAAAAACTTGATTGTTAAATATTTCAAAATTCTTCTTTTTGATTGATTCCTTTTGTCTCTTTAATCATTACATCATGCACTTATGCATAGGCATTTCAACTGTTTGCAATTGGACATCTGCATTGGGATATTTATATTTCTAATTTGTCATTTAAGCACTCTTTCATGGGTTCTTTTCCTTTTTCATAATGTTCATAGATGGTCACTAAAAAAAGGTCTTGATATCTTTAACCTTCAAATTCCCAGAGGTGACCAGACATGAATTTCTCTACAACATCCATACACTTTCAAGCAGAAATGTGATGAGAAGTGAAATAATTACCTGTTAGGGGAATGTTTGGTTGACCACCAAATTCTTAGATCTTAAAATTATTGGTTATGAATGACAAAAAGAAGGGAGAATCTGTATTTAGATCTAGGGGTTGACAAGACAGTGGCCTAATGATCAGCATTCTAAAATCTGGACTAGAGATGTTGGTTTGAGCCTTGGACAGAGTCACTAAGCAGTGCTGTGTTTGCAGTTTTCACCCTCATGGTGCCTCCCACAACTAAGAGAATAAATGAAAACATACAAATTGTAAGGGAGACCTTAGAAACTATTAGAGGGTAACTTGTGATGGAATAACATACCATCTTAGGGAGGGGGGGGGGGGTGGTGGAGATTCTATTTCCTAGATGCCATGGAAACCAGCATAGGCATCAGCTTCTATGGGAGTTAGTCTTACATGGAGAGATCACCTTACCCAAAACCCATTATTCTACTTAGAAAACAACTACAATTGTTAAATTTGGAGCCAGCAACCTAAGAGCTTTAATAAAAATTTTTGGACACTAACACATTGAAACAGAACACACCACAAAAATTCACTTGATTATTTCACAATCACTGTCATCATCATCTGAGAGTACAATGGAGATAACTGTCCTTTCAGAAGTTTCCTGTTTCTTGATAGGAGAATTTCTTCCCATCTTGTTCAAAGAAAGCAGCAATCTCTTTGATGCTGTTGCTTCAATACCAGACTTATCACTATTGATACTTTGGTCTGGTGGGCTGTTTGCAAAAGAAACAGAAGGTTCATCCTTTTCAATTTTTGATAATCTATTGTTGCAATCAAAATTTAATTTATTGTTTATGGCCTCTGGGAGGTTACAAGAGGAAGATGGCTCATTTCCTCTAATTTCCAAAGTCGCTTCACAGAAACTTTTCAGTGGACTTTCAAAATCAAGCAATCCATTCTCTGCTTTCCTCTTCTTGGGGAAAATCCTGTGACCTTTAATTGATATAGGTTTAATATTGACAGTAAGAGGTGATAAAGTAAAGTTTACACCTTTTCTTTTCCTAGATGGAGTGGACTTTGGTGCATCATCATGAGAACCATTTTCCTTTGGAGATTTTCCAGCAACAACTTCTCTGTTGTCAACATCAGAATGAAAAGAAGAACCAGTTACATTGCCAATCACATCTTGTGCCTTATCATCAAAATCTTTAATAGTTGACAGTACAGGTCTTAGAAAAGACTTTGTGTCCTGCACTGAAGAATCTTCAGAGCTGGAGATTACTCGACTTGGGGAAGTACTGGTCTCTTGAGATTCAGACAAGGTCTCTACTAGTTTAGCAGCTAGCTCTTCCTCAATTAAAGTGATAACATTAGGATCTGATTTAACACTGGAAAGAGAAGACTTTGTCAAATGCAAAGAAGAATTGTCAATGTTTGATACTTTATGACTTGAGGAAGTACTACTCTCTTTGGATTCAGGAAAATTCTCTTCTGGTTCAGTTGTCAGACCTTCCTTATCAACAGTGATAACATGAGAATCTGATTTTGTACTGGAGGAAGGCTTAGTCTCCTGCAATGACAAATCATCAACACTTGATATCACATGACTTGGGGAATTATTAGTCACTGAAGACTTAGAAGAAGTCTCTACTGGTTCGGTTGTTAGATCTTCCTTAATTGCAGAGACAATATAACGATCTGATTTTGGGCTAGAATCGTTAGGTTGCTGATTTGTGGATACTGCACTGTTGTTAATCCTTTCTGGTGCTATAACAGCAGGCTGATCAGGTAATGTATTCTCTTTCCCACTAGTGCCTGTTTGCTCCAAAATTTCAACAACAGAGGGTTGAGAGGCACCATCCATTTTCACTATATTTTTGTGTTTCACACAAATTTCATTGCATTCAGACAGAGCTGAGGTAGGTAACTCAACAATAGCAGAGTTTTCCCACAGATTTCTATCATTTGATTGCAATGGAGTATTGTTTTCCATGTCAAGTTTAGTCTCAGTTTCTGTTTCTTTCTTCTTTCCTCTTAGTTGATGAGGAGACTTCATGGAAAAGTTTTGCAAGTCACTTTCATCGTCATCAAACCCTTCCTCCCTTCTGATCTTTTTTGTGCTGTCATTCATACCTTCTGTCAACCCAAAGTCATTGCATTCATTTTCACTAGAATCTGATGATTGTGTGACAGAAATGCAAGAGAATCTCTTTTTCATTGTGACTCTGTCACTCTTATCAGGTCTTTCCTCCTCAACATCACTGCTGCTTGAGGTATCAGTGCTATCATGAGCTTTCATGCGTCCATAGCGCACAAACTTTGTAAAAACTTCATCTAGATTCTTTTTGTTGACCTTCTTGTTTTCTTCCAACTTCTTGCGAAGTGCTAAGTCATTTATGGCAGGGTCATTACTGGCATTACAATCATCTGTGAGGTGACATCCAAAATTGAAATTAAAATCTCTCTTCCGTCTCTTCTGTAGAATGTTACCTATACACATGAACACTTCATCACTGATCTCATTGAGAGCTTGTGTTGACAGTTTCAAGCCATACTTTTTGTTTGCTTCTTGTATTACATTACTGATGTCAAACTTATCAGGAAAACGACCTTTCTTATTCTTTATGAATTTTTTTATGGCATGGTCTATCCCTGGTAGGCCCGTGGTTGGGCACTTGACTTCTTTCTCTGTTACCCTTCCTGTGTTGGGGGGTTTTCCCTGCACTCTACAGATCTTGTTCCAGATTTGATTAAATTTCTCTTTCAGACGACATTCTTGAATATATGTACTGTCACTCATATCCATTTCATCCAAACTCAACTCTGCTTGATTTAAAATCTGAATTCTCTCTGCCAGGTTCTTAAGCTTCAATTCCATTCTTTTGACAAGCTTCTTTCGTTTTCTAGGGGTAAGCGGTTGTTTCGAAGGACTTGCCATTTGTCTTTTCTTCTCATTAATTCTTCCATTAACAATACCACTTGAAGGAGGTTGAATAGAGCTTGTGCTGCTCGTTGAGGGGACAGCAGTCTCGGGAAGTTTCGCCCCCTTATCTGTTGTGAGATAGCCTGGTTCACTGTCCACTACAGTCAGTTCGATCGCTCTGTTTACGTCGCCTTCCACGCGAGTGAAGGGACTCACTGCTTGTCCATTTCCCGCGAAATGTACATCATTGGCTTTTTCGTCAACATTATCCACCTTTGAATCTGGCAAGAGAAGCTTACAAATATCTCCAGTATAAATGTAGCCATTTGACTTGTTCATTTCTCTCGTCCTCCATTTCAGAGCATTCTTGAATTTCACGGATGACACGAACTCGGACCGAGCCTCCGCGAATTTCAGCTTCAGGAAAAGCACCACATCGTTTTGGTCTACACATCTCTCAACTTTGGAAACAAATTCTTTAAAAAGTCCCTCGACGTCTTCATCTTCGTCTTCATCACCAGAGCTGACTAATATCGTCTCATTTCCAGAGGTGTTCTGTCTATCCGCCATGTTACATTCACGTTTAAAAATGATGGTGGTCATATGGGTCACTGTCATGCAATTTTTGGTCGCGCAAGTTGCGTATCGGATGCGCATTAAACACTCCTTATAAGTGCATAATGACCAATTAAGGTAATAGTAAAGACAATACAATCCCAAATATGGAAACTTAGAAATTGGGCCTTGTGAATAGCTGAATCAAATTTATTCAAATTATCTCTAGATAGAGTATCATATAACTGAAAGTAATAATTCAAGAAAGGAAATGCTAAAATGTGAGGGCATTGAGTCCAAAACAGGGAGAGCGATGCAAATTCTTCTCCTAATTACTTGATGGTACATGTGATAAGTTATGCCAAACTTTGTGTATGGATTAATTAGGAAATACTTCTTTGACTGTGAACATATGAAAATCATATATGTAAAATTTGAATTAAGAAAAGAATGTGATAGCTATCTTTGCAGTGATGAACACTAATCAAGCAGTTGTGAAAACAAGGCTTAAAAAAATTCAAGCCTGTATGGGATTTGAACCCAAAATATGAAAGCGATCTTCACAGTAATGAACACTACTAAAGCAGTAGTGAAAACATTAGGCCTGAAAAAAATTCAGGCCTGTAGGGGATTCGAAACCATGACATCTGTGACATTGGTTCTATCAGTATCAAGTGTACAAAGAAAAATATTAATTACAAGTTAATTTACAAGGATTAAAAGTTGATTCAAAATCAAATTCTTTGAATTAACATCATGAGAATTCAGTAAATGGTTTGAACCCAGGGGTAACATGTAATAGTGTAGTTTGATCATTCGGGTGAGTGTTGTCCTGAGAAGGACTGTTGTTGGTAATGGTGACTAACATTTTGACAACCTGAGCAGAAGTAATCATCAGAGTCAAGTGAAAGGCTGTTGTCAGTCAAATGTACTTAGTCCAGTTTGTATAAACTGATTGGTCAGTTTTGCCGTGATGTTATTGGCTGTAAGACTCAAGTGGAATAAGTCAGTTGTGATTAGACTGACCTACACCACTTGAGTCTTACAGCCAATAACATCTTGTCAAAACTGACCAATCAGTTTATACAAACCAGACTAAGTACATTCGACTGACAACAACCTTTCACTTGACGTTGATGATGACTTCCGCCCAGGTTGTCAAAACATCAGTCACCATTACTGACAACAGTCCTTCTCAGGACTACACTCAACTGGACAATCAAACTGCATTATTGCTTCGTGAGAATTGTATGGCAAACAGTAAGGAAAACATTTGTAACGAGATCTCATGAGTAATAGGATTAACTGAAGAAAAACATATTGCTTCCTTTAGCATTATAATAGTTGTCCTATGATGCATTCAAAAAGAAATCCTTAACGACCTTGTTTAATGTTCCTGTGACTGCATGACAGTTTCAATGCTACAAAAACAAATTCAATTGGTTCTAACTGATTCTCTGATGTACTGGAAAATATCATCAGTGGGGGATTTTAATTCTGGTTCTTCATCCCATGTTGTTGTGTACATAGTTTTAGATTTTTATTATTTTAGTGGCAAGTGTGACTGATCACAGAACACATAGCAGAAAATTGTTTTTATTGCTACATTATAATTAAATTTACATGTCACACCAAACATATATACATATGAATAAAGGGGGTAAGTTTCTATAATTAGAAACTGTGGTGCTGGGTTGGTGGGAGAGTACAAAAAGATAATTTAGTTTTACTAAATTAGTTGGTTATGTATGAGTTTCTATTAGAAGCTGATATTTTGAAGGTTTATAGCCCTTTTTCAGAGCAAATGATGAAGGACTAATGCTCAAAATACTGCTTAAGAAACTCCTTACAGTGGCCTATCTACAATATCAACTTAAATGATAAAAACCAAATTTAAGGGCTCTCAGCTCACTTTTTCCTAAGAGTTTCCTTTTTGTGACCATCAATTGTAAAATAGAGGCCATTAAAAAATGTTTGTACTCCTTTTTTTCCTTTTTCTATCTGGTGGTTGATTGGCCAATTGATGACTTTCGTTGCAATTTTAGTTGCCAAATATATTTTAACTTGCCAGAGTGACCAAAATGGTCGCAGCTTGGAGCACTGAATTATTTATATATAAATATGTCTTTTGATACATTGCACTGAAAAGCAAAAGACAGAATAGAAAGAGTAACTTATGACTCGATTATACAGCTATTACCTTGCTTTTCTTTATAATTTCATTGTATATATGCAACAAAATATCTTGTTCCTGATATGTCAATGTCAAACATAAACAAAGAAACAGACATGCAATTTTCCAAACGGTTCAACAGTGCTACAAGATGTGTACACCCATGATGTATGAAGTAGCATTTAAAAGTGATTTTGTTGGAAAATGAAAGACAAAAAACACATGAACTATACTCCTACATTTTATGACATGTGAATCATCATAGTACTGAAAACATACGTATGTGAATTATTGAATTTAAGGTAATAATAACTATTAGCAGTCAACCTGCAGGAAATCATGTACAAAGCCCGGAAACCTAGTGAAGAGTTTAAGTTTTGGAATGGTATTGTGGTTCTGTACAGAAGTTGCACAAGTATATAACTAAAAATGAAAAACATGTATATACAAAATCCTACATTCTGATTTCACCGCTAACAATTTTAGCATACTTTCCTTCATCCAAATCTACATATTGCTTTACTTGTGAATCAAAATAAAAAAGTTTATCCTTCACCACTCCTACATCAAATCCTTCTTGTCTTAACTTAGTTTTCTGAAGTTTAAATGTTCCTGTAAGACTTACATCACCCAGGATTATTCGCAAGAATATGGGATGAGCATAAATTGGTAATTTTTCTTTCAAGCCCTGAACAAGAGAGCTCAAGTCAATGCCTTTGTTGTGTGGATCTGCAATGGCAGCCATGCCAGCTCTTCCTTCAGTGCCAGGGATTTTGACACCATAAACCACCACATCACGAAGACTCAGTATATTGCTCATTATTGCCTCCACTTCAGCTGTAGAAACATTTTCTCCTCGCCAGCGAAATGTATCTCCAATGCGATCATGAAAATAAACATAACCATACTCATCCTTGATGAGAAGATCTCCAGTTAGGAAATATACATCTCCCTTCTTAAAAATGTTGTGGCCAAGTTTCTTTGCAGTTTCTTGTTGGTTCAAATATCCATCAAATGTAATGCCTCTCTCTGCAAAGGAGATAGCAAATATTACTGTCATCAAGTAAAAAATCCATAACCTATATCATGACGCACTAGCATAGCAAACACAAATAATGCATTCTTCTTACTATACATTATTTGCCTCCTTCCCCCTTCCCTCACCATGGGGACCTTCATAAAAAACAGACAAACCATCTAATGGGCAGTAACATGAAATCACCAAAATTTGCATGGCCTGAGAACAGAAACCACACAAGAAAATTATCTAAAATTTCATTTGGAAGTCAATGCTGTGCACAAACCCTATGCCAAAGTTAAGATGTGGAGCTGTTAGAGACAGTAACCACATCCAGCTGTTTGCAGTTAAAGATACAGACTGATAAAGATACAGATACAGATCTTTATTGAAGCTTCCTGAATGGGTTTTTAAGCATCAATACAAATGGTTTAAAAAAATAAAGCTAAAATTAAAGAATATAAAACTATAGTTACAGCTAAATATATATATATCAGATTGAAGAATAAAATCATAGGAATTTGGGATCCTGTCTTGACTGCTTTAGTCCCTAAAGTTGAACTGTAGTAACCTAAATCTGTTCTCTACCAGACTGATAATTACTTATACAGACTGATAAGCAATTTTTCCTTGCAGTATGAATATGATATTGAGCAAACAGGTGATTGGAAGGAAGAAATACAACAACTTGGAACTAACAATGTAAGAAATGTGAATCAGAAAGTAACAAGAATTACAACTGAGATCTTGAGCATGAGAGGGTTAAACACTTATTGGGCTTTTTTTTTTAATTTGAAAGCAAACACAGTTTGGAAGTAATCGAGAAAGACAACATCTGTGTTCTATTGTAAAAAATAAATCTCTTCTTGTAAGTACGAAAGTAAAGAGCACAAATGAATTGAGTTCCAGATCTGTTTTACCAGCAGTGTGTTAGCTAGAATTAACACCAATAACATTATCGTCCTGTCTTCATAAAAAAAAAACACAAAAAAACGAACAAAACATTGACACCCCTAACAATAACCAGTCAGCAATGCATGTGGTGTAATATCAGAGAATGAAACACTACCTTTGACAATTTTTCCAACTACAAGTCCAGGTTCCCCAGTATTTGCTTGGATTGCCAGCCCATTCTTATCTCTAAGCAACTCACCAGTAATGGGGTCAACTTTAATAAAATAAAATGGAAGCAACTTTGGGAAAATAACTGAGACAAAACCACAGGCACATGGGGTATAATCAATGTTGAAAAATGCCACATTTCCTTCAGTAGAACCATAAAGCTCTCCAATCTTGCTGATACCAAAACGAGACTGGAATTCATTCCATATTTGAGGCCGTAATCCATTGCCAAATGCAACACGTACTGAGTGTTGCTTCTCTGATGGTGAATATGGTTGGGCTAGCAGATAGCGGCACAGCTCACCAATATACTGGATCACCTGACAGAGAAAAGCTATATAGTTATTCTGGAATAATTTTATCAGTTTATCTCTAATCCTATATCTCTTTTTTATCAATTCAAATATCTGAGGAGTTTTCATTCATAACAATGATGAAATATCATTCTCAATGCAATCTTGTTAAAACTTTACCCCCTATGAGTGTCTAGCATCAGATTTCTCCTGACAATATCACCCCAGAATAAAACATTAAGGTCAAGAGAATAAAGGAATGATAACCAACAAAAAAAATGTTTGATTGCTAGACAAATTCTCCTTGTCAGCACCTGAGGAAACATATGAAGAACAGTAGGGAGAAAATTTTCGGGTTGAAGAGGTTAATACAGTATGCACCCCAAACTTTCTGTCATACCCCCACTGCTGCTGTGGCTACCAGTTTCCTACTCATAGGGTTCAAAATGAGCTTATTTGCACAAGTACCAAGTGGTGATTTAACTTTTTTGTTTCAATCACCAGATGGAATATTATGGTCACCAAAAGATGTTGAATTTAAAAATTTTCAGCTCCCAATGAATTACATAAAATTGAAGTTTTATATATGCAAATGTTTCTTTCCTTCAAAAATATTCCTTTTGCTCATGTACAATCACCAGTTGATTGTACAGAAGTACAACAGAAAAATTTTGCAAATTTTGTTTCTTGAGTGTTAAGGCATCAAGTTAAATGCTGGCTGGCAGCCAGCATTAGGTAATTTTTCTGCTGCACATGTTTAAAGCATCGTGGTTTCCTACACTTATCTTGTGTTCTCCCAACCTCCCGCGTGTTTACATCAGGCTATGTAAACATGGAAACCATTTTACATTTCTTTTATAAAATAACTAATGAAAGAGGAATGAAAACCATGTTTACATACACTCATGTAAAATGGTTTTATGGCCAATTAGAACGTGCATACTATTTGAATTATTTTATAAAATTTAGCTACTTACTGTTACTTTATGCTCAATACATTCCTCCCAAAATTTAGAAGCAGAAAATTTTTTTCTCAGAACCAATGTGACTCCTTGTAAAAGACAAGCTCCCACACCAAGTGCTCCTCCTCCAGAGTGATATAATGGTAGAGTACAGTACATGATGTCCTTGGATGTAATATTGTACAGAGAGGGAACACAGCTGAATCTGAAGAACCTGAAGGAACAAAAGGTAAAGTGTACCATGTAACACATGACTGTATATTGGTGTGGACAGAAGGATGTGCAATAGCTTAAAGTACAAATTTCCTGAATGCCCCAATTATTTCAAGTCCCTGAAGTCAAAAATTCTTTCACAACATGATTAAATATTTAATGAAATGTCCATAGGCACACATTCAAGCAGCAATATGGGCTTGTTAGGGCAAGAATTTAAACCTTTAACTCTTGAGAGGGACTTGCACCAAATTTCTCCAAAGAATATCACCCCTGAATCAAACATTAAGGTCACAAGAAAAAAAGAAATGATCTCTGACTAAAGAAGGTTTTGATTGTTATTGAAAACAAATTCTCCTGGTCAGCACCTCAGAAAATGTACGGAAAAGGGCAAAGAGAATATGGATGCTGATGTTAGGGTGTAAAGGGGTTAACAGAGTAAGGAAGAGGGGAAATGAGGGAATCAATGACATCATCAACATTGTTGTCAAACATAAATCCATTGTTGTATCATTTCTACCTCTGATGAGTTATTACTGCGGCTTTAGGATATCCAGTTGTTCCTGAAGTGTAGATATACATCAGTGCATCTGTAAGAAATGAGAATATACCCAAGAGAATTAAAGAGTGAAGAGGGCTGTGTTGGTACAGTAGAAAGGGGAGAGAATTCAGATTCTTGAATCTTGAAAATGCACAAACCACATGATCAATATATTTCTTACACTGGATACTCCCTGAAAAATGACAACTAACCTTCAAACATCTGTGTTTCATCAGCAGGTGGTGGTTTCAAGGGACTTCTTTCCAATTCCCGAAGCAAGCTCTTAGCTGAAGCCTCAGAACAAGGAGATGTTCCAAAGTTGTACAGCTCCACATCCTCTGGTAACTGACTACGAACATCTCTCACAGCGACTGCACAGTAAAAGATAAATTACTGACAAATTTATCATGAACCTGATACTCAGAGGGCAGTCAATGTTACTCTAAATTTAACCTTACTTTGAAATTCTGGTATAATTATAAATAATAGTATACATAAGGTCTAGCAAAAGAAAAAAAAATAATGAACCCTAATTTCTTGTTAGTGTACTCATGATTTAAACAAGCTAGAGTGGTCTCAATAGTATGTCTTCTGTAAAGTTGAAAAGCATTATGAAAGCCTCATGTCTTAATTGATATGTCTGTGTTTTTTTAATTAAAGTTCATAGTTAAAAGATTTATTTTCATTATTTTTTTATTTTATTATTTTATTTTTCTTGGCTGACACCATTATGTTAGCATTGAACCCACTTCCAACCTCTCATGCAAAGGTTACTTCACTTAACCTTTTAACTCCCATGAGTGACCAAGACAGAATTTCTCCTTACCATATCAATACAATATCAACCAAATAAGTGATGAGAATAAAGAAAATGTCAATTTGGGAATAATTGGTTGATCCAAGACTCAGTTCTCTGAACTATTATCATAAGAATTGTATGGTTGATGGTTAGGAGAATTACAAATTTGGTCTGGGAGTTAAAGGGTTAACAAAGAAGACATGATCTTTTCACCTGAAAGATCACTTCCAAAGATTACTGCCTTGGGATCTGCAGCAGATATGCAATGCTTCAGAGACTCTAGTCGAAGGTTGTTGTTAATGAGGGCAGTTATCACACCAATCTTAGACAAACCCAGCCATATGCAAACAAACTCAGGGCAGGAATGCAGAAAGACAGCCACTACATCTCCCTTTTTGTAGCCCTGTGACTTGAAATAATTTCCAATTCTGTTGGAGAAATCCTCCACATCTTGGAATGTCCAAGTTGTCTGTTCAAATATGAAGGCTGCTTTCCCCGGATGTTTAGACACTGTTCCTCGAAATAAGTCAGCAACAGTCACATTTCCCTTCTTCTGAATTCTTTTGACTCGAATACTAATCTTTGCAACCAAGTAAACGACCCTGATGGTAAATATTGGTTTTTTAAGATAAAAGTGAACTCAATAATTAAAATAAAACTATATGGAGTTTATGTCGTAGAGACCCAGAGACCTACAGACTGAAAGACCTAAGGAGCTAAAGAGCTACAGAACCACAGAGAATGAGACCCCATAGGGCCTGAGCCCTTAAAGACCCTCAGACATCGCGTATGAGCCGAAGTTTTCCCTTTGCGTGCCATGTCAGACATGTCTGGTACAAGCGTTCATTGGTTCGATTTCGAAGCTGACCACTAACTCTACTAATTCCAAATATAAACAAATTACAGAATCGTGTACAAATACTCGAACAGAATTCTTGCCAATAGAAGTTGTTTTTTTTTCATCTTATTCCTTAACCTTAAATTATACGCTCCATCCATTGAATACTTTACGCAGCATAGTCAGACAAGAATAAATTCACCGATGTTTAATAACATCAGGACGAAAATATTTGTACAAAGCTTATAGTGATACTTAATTGTTTCTTTTATCTCCAGTGCTCATTTTTAGTTGGGTCGGAGTTGTGTTAGTACACGAATTTTTCCTTCGTATGAGGAGAGACAGCAGGTCTTACCTCAGATCACGCAAAATTGTACGAAAGAACACCCTTGGAAAAGACTTTCCACCTGACGCAAGAAACGCCCCAAATAGAAGACATGGCAACAACAACCAAGAGAGGCGTGTGTAGTAAATTACGAACGAAATGCCAGCAACGACTACCGGCCAAGTGTAAGCCATTTTGTCTTTCGTGCAGACGTTCCTTGAGCTAGAAAGATGAAGAAGACGCCTGGTAGCTAGTCAAATAGGTTCATAGAGCCAAATATCACTTTCTACTCCAGCTAAAAGGTTACTTAGTACTACATGTATTAGGTGAGGTATGTTGTAGTAGGTGAGGTATGTCATGATTACAATCTACTGTCAATCATTCAAATGAAGGAAGCTATTGTTACCAATGATACGCATCAAATACTGAACAAAATCAAGTGTCTGCTTTCTACTGGCCAAGGAAAAGCGTGAGCCATGGCATGTGTGATGCATACGCCACTTCTTGTTTGTTTAAAATGAACACACTCGTGTACTACTACAACAACAACAACAACAACAGTGTAATCAGACGCTCTGCAACAACGGAATGTCAAGTGAATCGATGGATAGTCCCAATTATTCAGATAGTCCCAAATTGATATTTTGAAATAACACTCCCTTGAATGATTTTATTTTATGAAAAACAGTTTAAAGTTCCACCGACTTATTTTAAGGGAGAAATTTTTAAAAGTTTGAAAATTCAATTTTTACCTAATTAAATATGCATATTTTTGTGTTTCTTACGGCGGCCACTGGAAACGTAAAAACCAGTGGGGTCCGTCAAAATAGAGTCAACTTCAGTTGCTAAAAGCGGTATCTGGGGTATCTTGTACGTTTCATTTCATTACAATAATTATATTTCCTTTAACTTCCAATGTTATAATTTCCATCCTGAGAGTTTCAGCTCTGGGAATTAAATTATCCTCCACCAGTGAATAAATACTTTCGACATGTATGCGCCACTCGAAGCAGTGGATTTTCTATTTTTGGAGTTCAACAAAAACTGAAACGTTGAAATGAAATCACGATTAACCCGAATTTTTTTCTTTTTTTGTGTTTTTTTTTTACTATGGTGCTTTCAACTGACCTCACGAGGGATCGTAAGGATCCGTAAGGGCCTATACTGACCCTATATCAGTAAACAACAAGTGAACAAAGCACCTTATTGAGTACAAAATTTGGTGCCATTAGATCTCAGCCTGACTTAACACCTTTTCCGATTGATGCATTGCTGAATATGATTTTTAAACAACAACGAAACTTGAGGTTTGAGGGTGCATCCGAGTCAGGCGAAAAAGATTAGGAGATATCGATCATTAAAACGAAAAGCAACGCCACGAAGCATTCGCTGAAATATTAAGCGTCACGCGATTGATCAAAATGCAGTGTCAAAGTTTTTTTTCTGGGATCCCCGGGGCAAGTATATGGCGAAAAGTTGTTTCGAAGTCCAAAAAAAAAACGGTTTTGGAGACAGATCCGCGCTTTTTAGCCGCTGTTTCATCAAAAATGGATTGAAATAATGTTGATACGAGGGAAGTGTAAAGCTTTTATTCATACTTGGTACCATTTTTAATAAACGATTTCCGGCGTCTGAATATATACCTCCCCAAAGGAAAGAAGTCGTTGTCAGCGAAAATGGAAATTGTTTTAACAGAGCTGTTGCCCTTCAGAGGGATGAAATAGGCAATGAGAAACATGAGGAAATCCCCACGTCAAGGGATTGTTTGTTTGAGAAAAATCGCAAGGTTTTCGAACAGCACTCTTCTCCTAGAACTCCCTCAAGGATCCGGCTTATCAGGAACAGTAAGATCACGGGAACTCGGACAGAAACGGTGGACATATATATTCAGTTGTGCATCGCTCCTAAAGAGACCCATTTTTACCTACTCGTCGTCGCAGAAGAAATGGTTCAGATTTGAACCAATTATCAATGCTGATCCATTCTCATTGATCACAGCAAATAAGCAACGTTGGTGTTTAACCACTTTAATGCATCACGATAATATTATGCTCAAGCAAAGCATTTCATTCTGTTGCTACCTCGAGGTAGCTGTTGTAGCAATTTTTTGAATTGGTAACCGGTCAAGTCGCCCGAGAGTCATCTTGCCCGAAGTCGCCCAAAACCTGAGTCATGTTGCCCGAAATTTTATTAATGTCGCCCGAAAAAAAAAGTCAAGTCGCCCGAAGAAACAGATACTAAAAACATCAGAATTTCAGACTGTATATAGGCAATGACGTTGAGAAATTTTTTATCACTAAAGCGCTCTTTGTTTCCGACAACACCATGAAGATTCTTAAAGCGTTGTTTGTTCCGAACAACAAAGGGAAACGTTGTTCGTTTCCAACAACAAAATGAAGCGTTGTTCGTTTAGTATGTACTCGTTCCTTTCTCATGGACGTTTCGTAAACTTGAGAAACTTTTTCTTTGTTTCTAACAATACCATGAAGACTTTGACTACATAGAAATCGATCGTATGCTTGGAATTGAAATATGTTTGAGTAACGATTCTAAAAGGGTTGTTCGTTTCTAACAACAAAGGGAAGCGTTCTCCGTTTCTGACAAAAAAATGAAACGTTGTTCGTTTGGTATGTACTCGTTTCTTACTCACGGACATTTCGTAAGCTTGAGAAACTCTTTCTTGTTTCTAGAAATGCCATGAAGACTTTGACTACACAGAAATCGATTGTATGGTCAGAATTGAAATACGTTTGAGTAACGACTCTAAAAGCGTTGTTTGTTTCTAACAACAGAGGGAAGCGTTGTTCGTTTCTATAACAACAAATGCACGGATGCAACGTAACATACAAGTAAAGTTCTGTTGTGTCTATTTGTGACTTTCTAAATAATAACAGATGAAAACACCTGGTGAACGAATGTAGATTGTCGCGTTCGACAAGTCGGTAAAAGGTAAAGCGAGTAACATACAAATAAAGTTATGTTGTGTTTTTTGTGAACATCGTAAACATCGTAACATTAAAAATTAACTTGTTGTCTTGCGTAAGGTAAGTGTGATATTTTTAAGAGATCAGTCTTGTTTATGCTTGTGACTTTTTTCACAGTAGTAGTCTGATCTGCTGATAGCATCATTTCCCTTAGGATCAGAATAGGCATAAATTATGTAGTTGTGTTCTGGCGGTCGCATGTATATTTTGATCCGATCAAAGTTTACATGAAGAGGGTAAAGTTAGCTACAGTACGAATACGAACTAATCAAAATGAGCATTCACCCTTACATTGGGTGTGATGTCGAAGTTAGACCACGCCAACAAGCCCTACAATGTGATTACGGTCGATCATATGGCCTTTCTGACCATATGATCGATTTCTGTGTAGTCAAAGTCTTCGTGGCTTTGTTAGAAACCAAGAAAAAGTTTCTCAAGCTTACGAAATGTCCGTGAGTAAGAAACGAGTACATATCAAACGAACAATGATAACAATTTCTCAACGCGATTGCCTATTAACTGTCTAAAATTCAGATCTTTTTAGTACTAAAAACATAACTAAAAAAGCGACATAACTAAAAATTTCGGGCAACATGACTCAGGTTTCGGGCGAGATGACTCTTAGGCGACTTGACAGTAAATCTTTGAATTACTAAGCCAGGATAAAAAGCGAGAAGTGTACTTAATACACTTCAATAAGACTAAAAAGGCTTTATAATTTTCTTATTTCATTGCACTTCCATTTTTGTGAGACCTTTCTCTCATGCAACAAAGCTTTCTACGTTTTACGATTTTCCGTCATTCCACCGTGCCATCTTTCCTGAAATATTAAACTGAAATAATCCCATTTTGCAGCTTCCTCGCTTCGCAAATTTAGAGGCTTTCTTGTGCATAATTTGCCGATAAAAACAGTAAAATTCCGACATTAGTGTCCAAACTCCAAAAAGACCCTAACCCAAAATAAAAAATCGGCCACCAGTGTCTAAAATAGAAAAACAGGCACTATTGTCCAAAATCCAAAATCGGCAACTAGTGCCCAAAATTCATAATCGGCCTCTAGTGTCAAAAATCCAAAATCGGCCACTCATATCCAAAATCCGAAATCGGCAACTACCGTCAAAAATAAAAAATCGGCCATTTGTGTCTAAAATTAGAAAGCAACCACTATTGTCCAAAATCTAAAATAGGCAACTAGTGCCTAAAATCCATAACCGGCCATTTACGTCCAAAATCCAAAATCTGCCAATTGTGTCCGAAATCAAGAATCAGTCACTAGTGTCCAAAATAACCAAAGAATGCAACTAGTGTTCAAAATCCAAAATCGACCACTAGGGGACCAAAATCCAAAATCGGCCATCAGTGTCCAAAATACAAAATCGGCCACGACTGTCCAAAATAAAAAACGGCCACCATTGTTCAAAGTCCAAATCGGCCACTAGTGTCCAAAATCCAAAATCGCCACTAGGGTCCAAAATCGAAAATCAAACAGAATAGCTAAAATAGATAGAATAGACAAAATAAAGAGGCTAAGACTTCATGTTGCTGTTGATAAAACGCGTATATGTGGAGAATCTATTTATTGTTGGAGAATTTAATTTTTCAGAGCTGAAACTTTAAGGGTGGGAAGTACAGCAGTGAAAGCCAACGGAAATATCATTTTTGTAATCAAATGAAAAGTTCCTGATACCGTTTTTAGCAACTGAGGATTCCTCCATTTTGATTCACTGCACTAGTGACAAGTTGGAAAGAAAATAACGCAAACGATTAAAACATCCCTTTTAAGTAGAAGTATGGTATAGTTCTTTGGCAAAGTATTGTCTTTGCTGGGTAGTTTTACGTTTCCGGTGGCCGCCGAAAGGAATATGCATATATGATTATCGTAGAATAACGGATAACATTGGAAGAACTCGTGCTAAAACTAGTCCCGAGTATAGACTGTACCAGTGTACTGTTTTCCACTTCTTAAGGGGCGTGACTTTCCTTTTGCTAGATAGCGTTCTTAAATTCTATTTTCAAGTATTTTGGGTTCTGACCCGTTTGTTAAATTAAAAGTTCTGCTTTTCACTATAATTGTAACAGAGTTCCTAAACGAAAAAATATCTATACTTTCTATATTCTGATCTCGCCACGAATTATTTGCTCATACTTGATCTCATCTAGGGCCAGGTACGTTTTCTCTTTGCTATCAAAGTAAAACAGTTGATCCTCTATAACTCCGATATTAAAGCCCTCGTTTCTCAACTTGGACTTTTGAAGTTTGAAAGTTCCCGTTAAGTCGACGCTGTGAACGATTCTGAGGAACATGGGACAGGCGTAACTCGGGAGAAGTTTCTTCAAACTGGCAGCTAGCTCCATAAGATCGACCTTGCATTCAGGATCAACTATGGCAGCCATGCCCGCCCGCCCTTCAGTGCCTGGGACCACGACGCCGTAGACAACAACATCGCGAAGGCCTACCACTTTGCTCATCACCGACTCCACTTCGGCCGTCGATACATTCTCACCACGCCATCGGAACGTGTCGCCGGTGCGATCGTGAAAATAAATGTAGCCGAGCTCATCTCGGACGACTAAGTCTCCGGAAAGGAATGCTGCGTCGCCTTTGCGGAAAACGTCGTGAGCAATTTTCTTTTTGGTTTCAACCGAGTTTAGGTATCCGTCAAAGCGCAGGGAAGGATCACCTACAGGTGGCGTAAAGGAAAGTGACAAGATCAAATCGAAAACTCTTCTAACTGACGCCTTACACCTTTTAGAATGTATGTTTTGAGAATTTTATGTGAAAGGACGATATCATATGACAATATATTGTTTGTGAATGAAAGTGATCTACGCAGTAATGTGCACTACTTAGGCAGTAGTGAAATTAAGGCCTGAAAACACATGACCAGTGGAAACCTCGAGGCAAAGCCTATTGTCATACATGATACTGTCTAGGGAAGTTTATGTGGATCAATATCAGTATCTGGGCAACTGCCCACCTACCCCTCCCCTAACCCAACAACAGTCAAGGTTAATGTTGGGTTAGGGGAGGGGTAGGTGGGCAGTTGCCTAGATACTGATATTGATCCACATAAACTTCCCTAGACAGTATCATGTATGACAATAGGCTTTGCCTCGAGGTTTCCACTGATCATGTGTATCTGCTGCGCCTTCTGATTTGCAAATTGTGATAATTAGGCTTTTCCTCATATTTCCTTCGATCACCTGATAACCACCCCTCACCAAATAATTACCCCTTGAGCTCTTTCCAACAATCTGTCCAACTTCCCCGGGCTTTGTTCTCACAGCCAGTCCATCCGGACCGCGCACTAGTTCACCTGTTTCGGGATCAACTTTGAAAATCACTACAGGATAGACGGATGGTAAGATCTCAGACACGAATCCACATGCACCGGGGGTACTGTCAATGTTTATCACAGAGGCCGTCCCCTCTGTGGAACCGTAAAATTCTCCAATCTCCTCTATACCAAAACGTGTCTGGAATTCTTTCCATATCTGAGGCCGGAGGCCGTTACCAATCGCCAGGCGGACAGAGTGCTTGTTTTCTGAAGGACGATGAGGTTGGGACAAGAGATATCGGCACAGCTCACCAATGTATTGAACGACCTGTGAGTAAGAGAAGGAACCCATTGACGATACTACAAACCGTATTCTGCGACGCGCATCCCAAAAATATAAATTTGAAAAGATAGGGAAAAAAACTTCCAAAGTTGTAAGAATGAACGAAAAAGGAACACAGATAGCTGAAAGTGAAGAATCTCTGACATAGATTACAAACTAAAAACTTTGAAAATGTAGAATCTGATACTTTACGACAGCCATTCAAAAAGTACTCTACCACGAATTATGTCCAAAAAAAAACACTTTGAGTATAGAGACAAAAGATAGCAACAACAACAACAACAACAACAACAATAATAATAATAATAATAATAATAACAATAATAATAATAGTGGTTTATTAACAGTGTATCCACCCGGTGGCTTTTCACCTGTTAAAAACTACAATATAAAAAACGAAAAACTGCAATATACTACAGAAAAAAAAAAGAAGGAAGTCTACAATATAAAAAGAAATAGTATCGGACTATTAAAGGATATTGTATAAAAATGTAACAGAGATTGCTAATAGTAAGATAAGAATACATAAGAAGAAAGGAGATAGCGGGAAATTTATTTGAAGCAATACTCCTCGGGGAATGGGAGGGAATAGGCACGAATACACTGCATTTCCAGCGCAAGTCGATTAAGCATGACATTTACAGCAACAGCAAAGCCTGCAATCTTGAAGGCAAAATATTTTAATCCCGATGCGGGAGCCAAACGGCTTAGGACTGGGGACAATAAATTCAATTATTGCTGTAGCTTGTACACATCAATCTCTAGTTCTCTATTCTGCGAGGGATATCTCCTGAGGAAAGCTCTGAGGAGTCAAGGGAAGAGACCCAAGAATGACCACTAATTCTTGAAAATTCCACGCTCATTTGTGAACCTCGGCAAATGCGTAGTTTTACGATTACAGGCCTTGAACATTGAAGATACAGAACACACTTACCGTAGCCTTTGTTTCAATGCAGTCATCCCAGAAACTGCTGGCAGAGAATTTGCGTCTTAGCGCTAACGTACAACCACCTACGAAACACAATCCAACACCCAATATTCCAGCTGCACTATGGTACAGTGGCATGGAGCAGTAAACTACATCATCACCGCGCACCTTCAGTGCACAGACCACCCCGTATGAATTTCTGAAGAATCTAAAATAAAGAAAAAACGATCTCGGTTAAGGTGGCTTTCAACACTTCACATTCAATTTACACAAAGTTGATTATGAATAAATGAAAATCATATATGTGAACGGCAGATTAAAAAATTAATGAAGGCGATCTTCGCAATAATGAAAATTATCTGAGCATCTGAGCAGTAGATAAAAACAAGGCTTGAAAAAAACTCAGGATGAGGTTCAACCTATCACCTTTGCGATCTCGGTGCATAACTCTGATGTCGCAAAAGTTATGGGTCCAAATTCCGTACAGGCCTGAATTTTTTTCACACCTTATTTTCACCATTGCAAGTAGTTTTCATTTCTGCGGAGATCGCTTTCATCCATCACTCTAAGTTTTTGATGCTTGTGGAGACTACTCAGACGGGTGGCGAATCTCCGGTCACGAATCTAAAACGCAGGTCACGGGTCGCGGGCACCAATAAAATTGAGTATGTTAAGGGAAACTTAACGGTTGTCTGTTCCATGCCTTTTGCTGTCCTGCCATTCAACATCTCTAAACAAACCCAAAGTCATCAGCTATGCAGCCTGACAGCATAAAATTATCTCTGTGTATGTACACTTTGTTTTTAAATGTTCTTGCTAAGAAATTCTTTCAATTACTCGTAAACATTCAAGTATGTATACCTGGCACTTGTTACAACAGCCGCTTTGGGTAATCCAGTCGTCCCAGATGTGTATATATACATTAATACATCTGATTTGAAAATTAGAAAGGTAAATACATAAAGGAAATGATATGAAAATCATAGGGAAAAGTTATTAGTTAAATTAAGAGATGAATACTCTCTTAGTTACATAGACAAAAGTATCATTTACTGCTGAATCAGAATATAGGTGAAAAATACGCAAGAGGTTGAAGATTTAACAACAAAATAAACCAGACAGGGCTGAAATCTAGAACACCAAGTGTGCAGCCATACATCATTGACCCCCAAGAGCAATTGGCACCTGATTTCTACTTACAGTATCATTGTTGAATCAAACAATAAAGGTCATGAAAATAAAGGAAATGGTCACCAACTGAAAGAGCTGTTAATTGTTTAACAAGTTCCTCTGGTCAGCATCTTAGAAAATGTAAAGAGAACAGTTGGGAGAATATTAATACTGATGTTAGGGTGTAAAAGCTTAACCCTTTAACTCCCAGAAGTGATTTACATGTAACTTCTCCCAACAACATCCGTACATCATCCAACAAACAGGTAATGAGATAACTCAAACTTATCAGTTGGAGATTGTTATCATGGTATAACACCAAATTCTTGTCACTAAATTACAAGGAAATGTGAAACAGCTAGATGGGAGAATTAACAATCAGATCTTGGGAGTTAAAAGGTTAAGCATTAACCTCTAGGTAACCATATCTGCCAATATTTCACTGAGAAACTGCCAAAAATTTTTGTTATTGAGCAGATATCCAAGCTCAATGAACTCAAGGATATATAAATGCAAGTGTGATCTCTTGTGACGTACAACCCCACACTATCCACAACCTCTGGTCAACAAATTACTGTGGACAGCATTTACTTCTTAAATACATAGAATCATCTTATTTCAATACCAGCATGAGATTTAGGATGATTGACTTCAGGCATTGTAGGTGAACTTGCTTCAATTTCCTGGTTCAAATGAACTACAGAGGCCATGGAAGTTGATTTAACTCCAATGGAGTAGAGCTCTACAACTTCTGGAATTTTTGTGCGAATTTCCTTTATAGCATCTACAAAAAAATATCAACAATATGTTAATTCCAAGGATGTTTTCAACTGACTGCTGATGGGAATAATTAATTAACCAGGAAACATTAAGAGGAAACTGTGGGAAAGAAAAAATAGAGACACCGGTGAGAGAGATGACAAATGTCTTATTGTGTTCATGTTGACTTCAGAATAAACTCACAATCAATGACTAAAGGGTTTGGGACATTTCACTTTGTTTTCCACCATTTGGGACAAATTAATTTTTATACTAACTGATTCACTATTTTCCTCCAATCAACCATGGAACAGACTCCTCCCCCTTACATGTTTCACCCTGTCTCAAATAAGACACATCTAAATATATTACCTGACAGATCTGTACCAAAGATCACAGCTCTAACAGAAGCTACAGATATACAGTGAAAAAGTGAATCCACTCGCAGATTGGTGTTGATAAGTGCTGTAACTACACCAAGTTTGGATAATCCAAGCCAGATGCAAATAAACTCAGGACAGTTCTCCAAGAAAAGGGCTACCACATCGCCTTTCTGGTATCCCTGTGCCTTGAAAAAATTTGCGATCCTGTTTGAATATTCATCTACTTCTTTAAATGACCACATTCTCTTTTCAAATATAATGGCGGCCTTTTGGGGATGCTTGGACACTGTTTCCTGAAACATATCAGAAACTGTCCGCTTGTTCTTGACATGTAATCGAGTGGTGATAAGCAGATTAGCAAAACGTGAAATACCCCTGATGAAGAAAGAAGAATAGTAAAGAATGGTAAAGAAAGTAAGATAACAAATGAAGTCAGTCTGATACTATGCCACATTCCCATAACTTAACCTTAACACCATAATGTCTGTATACATAACCTCCATACTGTTCTCTATACATTCCCTGTGGTGCTGACTTGGAGAATTTGTTGAACAAATGATGAACTTCTTTAGTCGGTGATCATTTCATTTTTTCTTATGACCTCAACCCTTTCCCATGAGTGACCAAGATAGAATTTCTTCTTACGATATCAAAACAATATCCACCAGATAAAGGATGAGAATAAAGAAAAATATCAATTTGAGGATAATTAGCTGATCCAATACTAAATTCTCTGAACTAACATTATAAGAATTGTATGGTTGACAATAAGGAGAACTACAAATTTTATCTGGGAGTTAAAGAGTTAATGAGTGATTCAGGAGTGAATCAGGGAGAAATTTGACCCTAATCACTCTTAGGGGTCAAAGGCTTAAGTCTGCACGCAATGAGTAGCACAATGGTTATTGCACTTGACCATGCATTAACCCTTTAACTCTCAGAAGTGATTGACATAAAACTTCTCCCTACAATATCCATACATTATTCAGCAAATAGGTAATGAGAATATTCAAACTTATCAGGTAGAAGCTGCTATCTTGATGTGGCACCAAGTTCTCATAACTAATTTACAAGGAAATGTGTAGCAGCTAGAGGGGAGAATTAACAATCAGATCTTGAGAGTTAAAGGGTTAATACACAAGTTCGAGCCATTGCCAATTTACTGTGTTGTGTTCTTACAAGGGTTTCAAACTGTTTTGAAGTAGGCCTCAGACTCTACAAAGGTAAGTGACTGTAAAAAGTTCATTAAGGGCCTAAAGGTAATTACTTTGAACAGAGTAACTGGCGTCATGTTATCAAGTAGCCGGCAGACCTTTGGTGGTCACCAGCTTGTTTTGAAACATCTGTTCTTTGGCAGGAAACATAATTCTCCCAGTGTCTCTCTTCACCAAGGACTACAAATGGTTGCTCTGAAACTGTCAAAGTAACCTAACATAATACTAAAAAGTTTCCCACCCAGGGTCGAGTGATGATACTTTTAATCACCTTATGGTATTGAAATTGGAATAAACTCCTTCTGGCTCACAAGCCACAAGCTGATTAACAGTGTACATTTAACACTTAATCTTGCATGTATCACCTTAGAGGGAAGGGAGATAAGGTATAAAGGAAGTAACCATGCCCGTTAATCTTGACTATAGCAAACAAATTAAAAAATGAAGGATCAACCCTCTTCATCTCATTATTAAAACTAATACAATCAAGTAAATAGACCTTCCTTGGTTATGTGGAATAATATAAAAACTCAGATCATGTGAATATAATAATTATTATTAATTACTTTCAAATGGATGTAGGAATCAAAGTAAAGGCCCTATGAACCATTCTCTATTCAAACTTGCACAAAGAGTTGTTATAAGTCAAAGACAAAGTTCCTTCTTCAAAGACTAAACAACAAACATAACTATGCTATTACATGTTTGGAAGATTTCCTCACAGCCCCATACTTCCTTAAACATACAGTTCTTGGACAAAGAAAACATTATGGCAAAAACAAAAGATTGCCTTAGAAACTAAGGCTTTTTTTTGGAATAGTGTGGGGTTATACGGAAATATTTCCTTGTGTTTTCAGGAGATGAATTCAATGGCCAATTCAAGGGTATAATGAAAAGTGATAAAATCACATGTATACGAAATGGGAAAGCTGGATAAGTTTGAATGACCAAATTAAAATATCAAATCATACAGGGTTCAATAAATTATGCAAATTGTTTCAGATCAGACTAAGATAACCGTATATCATAATCGTTTCATCAGTAACCGACATGTCATTTTAAAGGCACAAAAGCAAAAGCGAACGAATGAGCTTAGGTTCGAGCGGTAAGCTGGCATACGTACTGCAGCTGTTTTTCGATCGACTAATTTTCCGTTGTGTCGAGTTTCAGGCCATATTGTAAGTAGGAAAAACGCATCGAAACAAACACACCTACCTTATATCGCGCAAAATTGTTCGGAAGAAAACTCGCGGAAAATCCTTTCCCCCAGATGCCAAAAACGCCAGAAACAGGAGAACAGGAAAAACGATGAATGGAAGCTGAAAATATACAACGATCACGGCAAAACTAGCCACAACTGCAGCCCAGATGTAATACATTTTTCTTGATTTCAAGTGACGGACAACTCGAGTTGGAAAAGACAGCTTTTTTAAACAATATGTCCCTTCCAGCATGAATCCGCATTCCACAGTTAGCACGCGCACTAATATAGTAGTGTAGAAATGCAAGTACTTTTCTCGTCAAGCAATTAAATTGATAATGTGGCGACTGTCTTCGACGATAAAGTATCGATTGTCACCAGCGGTACGATTGACTATTGATTGTCAATGGTCGTTAGGGTCGAGGCGCGGTAAATAGTTAGCACCTTAGAGACGCCTGCTCTCAAATAAGATCAATCAATTGTGGTCTTATAGGTGCATTCGATTGAATTGGTTCGCACAAGATTTCCTTCAATGAGATGATATTTGAATCCATGAAGGCGACGAAATCGAGAAGCCAGACTACCGTTTCGTTATTTTGATATCAGCATTTTCCAAAGTTTGTTGGATATCTAATTCCTGCGTCGTTTCATTGGAGGAGATAGTTAAGGGATTGAAGCCAGTTATAAATGAGTTCGGCTACTGTGACGAAAACTGTGGCAAAGAAATTGTAAGTTTATCTTTTATCTCCCTACTTTATTCCACTATCACTCACTGCGGTGCTTGAAACAAGAGATTTACACGAGAATGTTTGCAATAGAAAAGTCTCACGAGTGTAGCATCATTTAGTGTCTTAAATTGATTATCATTATTAATTTCGACGATGAAAACAATCCAAGAGATATTTAGTAGAACTATTACCAAATTATATTTTACGAGGACTATTTTATCGAGTTTGCCTTCGATGCAGTGGCTTGAAATAACGCTTAATTTTGTGTAATTAAGAATTACGGTTAGGACCGAAGACTTCGAAAAGCCGTTGCAACATTACGGTATAGTGAAACTTCAAATAAAAGGGTAAGTTACACTTGCGAAAGGTTTCCATTTGTTTGATTTTAGTCTGGTTTCAATTTTTTTGTGAGCTTAAGTTCATAACAGAAGCACGAGACAACTCACGGCAAACGTCTTAAAAAGTAAACAACTTCCGCAGGTCTCTGTAGTGGATATAACTTGACCATAAGTGGACTGATTGATAAAATCTCAAGTGGAATGTTATTGTCTGCCAAGTTTGTTTTTTTTTATATAGAGCAAAAAAGGAGAAGATTTAACACTATATGTGTTTCAGTATAAAATATAGCATGCAGTTGATTCAAGATGACTTAACACAGCCAGTCAAAAGCTAATAAACATGATCTCAGTCTCTAGGTCTGCATCAATTTGACGGAAGGTTCATATTGTTAAGATCATCTTGCAACTTTGGTTAGTTTGTGTGCCAGGAAAATCATAATCAATAGAGTAATTACAGTTTTATGTTTCTTTGCTGTGTTTTTGTTTTGTTCAAAACTTTTAGCCCTATTCAAACACCAAACTTGTCACTAACCTAACTTGATACCTGTTTATATTGGTAATAGGACTAAGTGGAGTCCAATTCAGTCTGTAATCAGATGAGTGATTAACAAAATCAGATGATGGCAAAGTATTTGTTAATCACAAGTAACTTGAAGTCCTGTGACCAATTAATCAAAACTATGACAAAATTTGAAAAAGAAATTAGACATTGGTTATTATGTCATGCAGAGATTATTTATTTTATCAACTAAGTTGATTATGTGAATTGGCGACTGTAGAGAGGTTGTAGAGCAGTCTTTTTGAGCATTAACTCTTTTCAGAGCAAATCAAGCTAAGTTTGGCATCTGAACTAGGCCTTATCCTTCCTGTGATCTTACTAGGCAAACATCACAAAGAATGAAGTATACCTTTTCAAGATAAGACACTTAAATCAGCAATGATTATTTGACCTTTCTGGGCTGTATATTGATATGATGTAATCAATTGGTAGAAACACTGTTGATAAAATTTTGCTGGAATTTTAAGCAGGATTCCAAAGCAAGTGTCTTTAAAAAGTCTTTGTTGAGGTCTCTTCCTTGAACAAATTGAAGTTATATTCCACTTACATTAAGATAATTTTTGATATCCACTCTCCTCCTGAACTGATTTACCTCAAGGAAGATGTGAACCACTTTCCCAAAAGACCGATGAAATCAATTTCTTGGGTAGAAAAATGAAAGTGGTTTAGGACTTTTTTGAAGCAGTGATGTGGAAACATCATATAAGGTCACTTTGCCAATTTTCTTTGACATTGTTAGCATTTATAAAAGGAAATAATTCATAGAGGAATTTGGAATTCTCTGATTAAAATGAGCAATACTCAAATTGGTAAAAGTACATTTAAGTGTAGAAAGGACTTTAAACATCCAAAAAATACCAAATATAATTTTTTTATTCTGAAAAATTTTTTTGATTCATTGATGATCGTCTCCCTTTAAAGATAAATGCTGTTTCCTACTGGTTCCTTGATTTTCTGTTATAGAAATATATTGCTCACCTGTGTTCAGGATGATTAAATTTGTTTGGTAAAGTAGGGAGATTTTTTTAATGTTATGTTTCAGAAAGAAACACTATTATAACTGAGCCCAGATCACTTTCCTCTTGTACTTTAGCTTAACCCCATGAGTGACTAGGACAGAATTTCTCCTTTCAGTATCAGACAAGTGATGAGAATAAAGAAAATATCAGTGAGGGGATTACTAGATGACCTAAGACCAAATTCTCTCAGCTGACATCTTAAGAATTGTATGGCAGGCAGTTAGGAGAATTATGAATGAGATCCTAGGAGTGAAAGGGTTAACTGTTTTGATTCAACTTTGGTTGTAATTTTTTTTTTTTTTATGTGTAAATTGTTTCAGACAAAATGGATATGCACAGATAATACAAATTTAATTTAGATATCACATGCCTATAGAACTTTAGAACAGGTAATGAATATTATTAGATAAATACTAGATTAAAAAAGAACTATTGATTAAATTTAATCATTGTTTCACTTGGTTATCTTTAAAGGACTGTTTTCATAAATAATTAAATAATTTTCATACCTAAAGGTAATCATCCAGTAGTTATTGTCATTGTTCAAGTTTGTAATTGTAAGCCAATTAACATAAACATCTTACAATTTCTTACAGTTTATTTAGAAATCTTATCGAATCAAAGCTCTCCCTGAAGAAGTTTTAGGTTGCATAGAAAAGATAGTTTTTTTCTTGTGGGTAAGCCATGGGACCAGGCTATGTTTTTTTAGAAAACATTTGTGAAATGTTGTGTAATGGGCTTCAGACTGACAATAAATTATTCATGTGTTAAAAACACATTACTCAGTGTTTCCATGGTCTCATAACTTTGCTGGATCACAATAGTCAGTGTAAATCCTGTGCAAGCTTTCAGTTAGACTTATTTTAGCAACAAGAACAAGTAATCAGACTTTGACTCTACAACTTAAGTTGGTGATTTTACCCACTGGCACTATCTGGTGTTCAATTTGATCATGATTTTAAGTGGAAGATTGTCTTTGGAATAATACATGAGGAGGACACTAAAGAGGAATTTTAATCACCAACGTTGCCCCAATTCTTGTCTGTATTTTCTAGCAGAGGATACAGACTCTGAACATGGCAGTGATAAGATGTATGATCCAAAATAAGCAATCAAGATTTTTTCTCAATAGTAGTGAAAATTAATTTGCATGGTGATGTTACCTTATTTTATGTGCATGATTTCATGTTTGTGTTTTAATTTTAATTTTAATTTGGGCTCATTATCTTTTGAGCTCTTATGTTAAAATGTTTTAGATCTTTCACTGTTTTTTTTTGCTATATTATGTACTAGTATATGGCACATATTCTAGTAAACATAGACTACATTTGTGTATAGTATTCATATACAAATGTAAACATAATATCTTGAGATTTGTTCAGTGTTATTTGATAGTTGCAGATGAGACTACAAATTTATCTGTAACTTTGTGAACACATTAAATTTGAATTTCATAAATTTAGTTACTGCTCTGGTTAATTTGATGTATGTGAGTAATGTAAGGAAATTGAGGTATGTATTAATTTTGTGCTTAGGTTGCTCAAGTGTATTTATTGTCCATTATAATTGCTGTTTGGTTTTGCTTCAGGAAGTACTATCTAGATGTACAAAGGAGAGAAGACGGTTTTGATTTATCAGGTCCATGTCATCCTAGAGAAGATCCAATTCCATTGAGAGCTGTAAGAATTTTTTTGATATAAATTACTGCTTAATTGAATCATGAAATTGATAGTATAGTTCCAAGTAACATTTAAAAAAAATTGTGATGGTGGCATTCTTCTTTTCATTTTCACACTGGTGTCTACATACACTATTTAAGGTCTTTATGTATTCCTGATATAATTAAAACAGCAGATTTATGAAATGCTAGTCTTCTTTGTGAGAAATCCTCTGATGTCATACTAAAGATATGTTAGAATTATTGATATTAACTTGGTAGGAATTATGTGCAACTTACATGTAATAACTTGTTAAGGTTTCTCCATAATTCTACAGATTCCAACTAGAGTAGGTAATGATGTTTTATCTGTGTGTATCTACATGTAACTTTCTCTAATTGTTCTCCATAAGCCCTTTTATAAATGAATATATTTAGTGTGTTGAAGCACATTTTTATCATGCAAAAAATGCCTCAAAGTTAACCTCTGAGACTTAAGCCTTCAATTAATTTCTGTCTATGGTTATCTTATCATTTCAAACCTAGGGTCCAACACTGGACTATGATGGGATCCATGACAGGAGCTTAAAACACTATTTCCACAGTCCTAAAATCAGAAGACAGTTACAAAACATGTACACTGTAAAGGACCAAGACTCCAGGGAAGGTACTGTGAGGAACTTTATGGATCAGACCATGGCATCTGTAGACTACAGACTCAAGCCTGGACCAATCTCACCATATGCTTTGCCACAGACCGTACCACCACAACCTCCTCCTCATAGACCACACGCTACAATGTCAGTTGATCAGTACATGAAGACAAAGAGGGGTGCTAAAAGAAGGTAATTGAAGTGGTGGAATTTGGTTAAGTCCATATCTGAGCCCTGACAGGTTTTTTTGTGTTGTTTTCTTGGTGAAACACTTTCCTAACCGAGGATCTTTCTGCACTAGCAACAAAGTCATTTATTGAGACAATTTTTTTTGTCATCAGCAACATTTTACAAGTGTGGATGGTTTTTTGCAACTTGACAAATTTTAGCTGAAGCAGACAAATCTTCAAACACACCACCGGCAAAATATCTGAGGGGTAAAAACTGAACAAAATGGACTAAATAAACAAAACCATGATAAACTTGTGGACCATTTTCATAAAAGCTACCATGAGGGTGTCATTATGGAATTGTGCCCATCAAAAATGAGGTTGCAAAAGCTCAAAGCCAGCTTCGGTCTCTTAAGATCTGAATTGACGAATTCCCAACCAGGAGTAGTAGAATTTCGCTTTGTGTCCGTTTAGAGACAATGGAGATACAATCAGAGCAATTAGTATTGTTTGAAAAATATGAAAGTGATGTTGTTATGGTAAAGCTGAGTTGGAACTGAGCATGTACTTCCGTGGAGTGGGAATTTACAATGTATGCTTAAGCTTTTCAAAAAGCAAATAGACTTTTAATTACCAACTTGTTGTCTGAAACTGATGGTAATGATGGGCTAAAAAGGAGCATTTCTGTAATGTTATTTTGCTTTTATGGGGAAATTGATGGTCAAACCTCGTAAATCTGCCACATTTCAGTCTGAACACAAATTAAAAACCCAACATTTAAAAGGTAATTTAATTTTACATCTGACCAATTTTTAAACAATTTAGCCTAATCAAGATAACGCTACTAATTATGTCTATTCTTTGATGACTAGCACTATGTTTTGGTTGTCTGAGCAAGAAACAATACTTGCGAACATGGTGTACAACGGGGATTGCATGATTGACAGTCGGATTGACAGGCCTGCATGAAGTTATGCATGCTCTCTCTCTCTTTTCTAGCTTATTTGCATTTTCCTGTGCAACGTTTTTCAATGGGCACAATTCCGTAATGTATTGAACTGAAATCAGTGTACTTGACAGGCAAAAATTGTATTTTCTTGCAAAACTCTGGGATTCTAAAATTTTAAAACAACTTTGAATAAATCATGCAAATTGGATGTGGAATCCTTTGGCAAACTATGTTGGCCAATCTTATGAACAGATCAGGCACTGAGGGAATTTGAGAAGGAAAAATTTGTCCTTTGATTTTGTTGGGACAATTCTAGTATTGTCTGCTAGTGTGGAAAGGCCACTAGTGCCTCTTTTGACCCTTGATGTAGGAGTATCATGAGTGCTTGAAACCTGTCAGGGAAACTCCAAAAATTGTTAGGGGGAGAAGCAATACTCTAGTTGCTTCATTTTCTATAAAAGAAGAACACAATACCACAAACCTAGCTATGCCTCAATCCACTCTTGGGTAAGTTACACCACCTTTCTTTGGCTACTTTAAATGACTAGTCTACAACTGTTCACAAAAGCTAGCTTGTAAAGTGCCTTGCAGGGATGAAAAATGATAAGCTTCCTAACCAGAAAAAGTGAAGAAGATTCTAATTATCATCTTAAGTGTAAGCATGTTTTATTATTGTTTTCTTTTAGGAAAATCCCTCCAAATGTTGTTGGAAGACCAAGAAGAATTGCCAGACGATCTCCTCCCCAGCATGTCAGCCGAGATGAAAGAGAAAGACTAGTTGACATGGCAACCAAGCTGATTGTTGCTACGGTAAAGAAAAGGCATCACATAAGCTAAAACTGAAGCTCTAAATGAAATTTGATACTCAATGTAATCTTTGTTATTTCAGGAAACAGTTGCTTTACCTGCCACCAAGAAACAAAGCAAAGGGTTTCAGGTATCAGACAAGGTAAGCTATCCAGACCAATGATCATTTTGTCTTATTTGGCCTATATACACCTTAACTGTGTTATACAGACCAAATAACTACGTCAGCCTAAGAATTATTCCTTATTCCTTTCTTTTAGTCTTGGGTTTGTGCATCTTCTCTACTCCATCTTCCTTCTTAGTCTTCTTCCTTCTGTCATTCCTTCCTTTTTTTTTTCTCTTTCTTGCCTGTGTACCTATACTGCATTTTACATGTACCTACCTTTGTATTTACCAGGCCATCTTCCTAAACTGCTTCCATCCTTTCTCGGCCTTCTTCTTTTCATGAAGTTAACTGTGTTAGTGCACATCTGACTTTCACTAATCACATACATAGGAAATACCAAGACTTAAAAGAGAGAAGCAACGTCGTGCAGCAACAGAGTCTTTCTCGTCAGGTACATGATATTGTAATCAATAAAATGTGTTAGTCTTAAGTATTTTATCAGGATAGGCAGCTCACATCATGCAGATTAGAGTTCTCACATGTAATTTTTGTTTACACAGATTCTGAGACTTCTCAAAGAATTTCAAGGCGCCCTTCTCCACCAAAGGTTAGCATCAATAGATTTTTCCATAAATTCTTACATTTCTCAAACTTTACATCAAGAACATGATGCTTTACCTTATTACTACAAAGGTGACACAGGCACTTCTTCAACAAGAGACTTGCAAACCAGTTGTGGATTAAAGATGATTTACTTGTGATGCTTTTAAGTTACTGTTTTTCTGATGCATTCTCCATAGGCCAAGCCTAGATCAGCACCACCAAGAAGACCAGAGTCATCATTTTTCAAGTCCTCCCCAACTGGAAGAGATGGAAAGAAACTCACCAGGAGTGGTGTTCATGTTGTACTGCCAGGAGGATCACAAAGTGATGATGATGATGAGCGACTCAGGTACAAGTAACACCAATAGGAATTTAATGGTGTTTTCCTGACAGAAAGTTGTTAAAAATGGGGCTTGAATTTGTATTGAACTCACCAATTTGGGAATCTGTATTTAGGGGTTATTATTAGCAAGCTGTTAAATTATTATTACTCGGTGTTTATGGTCTAATGTGTAACTGGACAAAACATTTGCAGACTGGCGTAAAATGATAACATGCAACTTGATTTTAGTTGAGGAAGTGCTCAATTGATATTGTTATGTTGGACATCATTGATCTCTCATGTATGGTTTTAGAAATCTGTTCGTCAAATAATAATTATCTGGGTTTTTGAATTTGAATTATGCAATACTGGGCTTGATCTTTATGTAGCATAGTTGCTTCAATTGATTTTTTTAGATCCCTTGTTGGACGCATGAATTTAGATGGACAGGGTAGCAGTGTTATGGTATCACATCACCAGCCTAAAGACTTGCGGCCTAAGAGTGCTGGCTTGCCACTGAAATCACAGGCTGTTGGACCAGATGAAGAAAGCTATGATGATGACGAATTTGAAAGTGTTGGATCTCCAAAATTATCATCAACACGTACACCAAGGATGTCATGGATGGAGACAGAACATGACATGATTGACATGTCAACGCAGACAGTTGTCCATTCAGGTAATAGAATGGGTAATATTATTTTTTCTCTTTTGCACTGGAAATTGACCATGAACTCAGAAGGAAGGCTTAGATATGAAATAAAACAGGATGTGGTCTGTCCCGTATTTTTGGTTGAGCAGGAAATTGGTGAAGAACAGGGCAGTTATCGGCGAAAGGTGTTTAAAGAAACATTGAATTCACATACTGCAGTGATAGGTTATGGGCCTTTCTGCAAAATGGGGGCTAAAAATTACAACCATTTTATTTAAATTTACAATGGAACTTTTTTACAGGCAGAAAAGTTAGCCTAGACTTAATTTCATAGAAAAGTCTGTTATGTGGTCGTTTGGGAGTCCTTGAAAGCTGTGTCCTTATTTCCAGGAACACAAACTGCCAAACAAACCGATGATGATGATGACCAAGTTGAACGGCAAATCATCTTACCTCCAAGACTGACACCAATTGTAAGAGACAGCTCAGAGGAAGTCAAAGAAGTGAGTGTTTCTACAGTCACGGCAACACAGGGTGCCAGTACTGCAGACATACCAACATCTACCCCTCTTTCAGCCGAGACACAGACAAGGAACAGAGACCTGGAGCCTAAAGGTGAGAATATGCCAATTATCAGAATATTTTTTGAGTGATAATTGTATAGTTGGGCATCCAGTGTTGTCTTCCATGTGAGGCAAATGGTCAGGTGTTCGCTATTCTGCAATCTCAACAAGTGACTCTAGTCCCTCTTAAAGTTATTTTTAGGTTTAATGCATCTGATTTCCCCAGTTGCTTGTATGTCTTGATGGAGAACGTCGCATGATTTATTATTTCTAGATGCCTTTGGATCTCTCATAAAAGGAGAGTGATCTCAAATAACTTTTGAGGAATAAACTTACAAATAAAGCCTAAGGGATTTCAGTCTCTTAGCTTGATTATCTCTTTGGTGAAATATATCTTTGACACTGAAGAGTGACATAAAGCCACCAATGTGACCCCCCGTGGAGTATAGTATGGAGTATGTAAGCCCTCTTTTGAGACTCTATATCAATCAGTGCTTAGAAAGGCCTTATTCTTGTGTCATTTGTGACAGTCATCCGCTATCAGGAAGGGCAGTTTATCATTCAGGAAAAAGCTGATTTTTAATTTCAACACTTGTCTTGATTTACAGTACTAACATATGAAGTTTATGTCCTGACGGGTGATAAGCTTGGTGCTGGAACAAAGGCTACAGTCAAATTAACAATATTTGGAGAATACGGCAACTCAGGCGAGAGGCAGCTGCTACGATCCAGAACACACAGGACAAAGTTTCAGAGAGGACAGGTGAGATTAGGGGTGTAGTCGAAAGGGGGGTGTAGGTCTCTAGGTAAATATACTCTCTCTTTGTTGAAAGGGGAATTAGTCATTTACAATGACCAGACAACCTAGCATGCTGGTAGATTGGACGAGCAATTATTGTAGAATTCTACCTACTGTATACTATAGAGATAAAGGTCACGGTTTGACTGGGAATTACTTGTATCGGAGAAATTATTGATAGGAAAGAACATCAATGGCTTTTAATGAACTAGCAAAAAGCTTTCTGTTAAAAAAAATCTTTTTCGGTGAAAAAAAACAGAATATGTCAAAAGGTAAGGAAGAACGAAGATGAGTAATACTGGAAGAGAGTTCGATTTCTAACGGTAAAGTTAAGAACTTAAAAGAACTTGACGTTATTGAAAAATAGGAAGAACAAAGGTTTTAAAGAATAACACTTGCTTCATGACGTTGGTATTCGTTGCTATATGTAGTATGATCTTCAAAAAGGTTTGAACCTCGTGTATGAATGTTATGACACTTGATTACCAACAGAGAAGGAATTTTTTTAGCCCACCATTAAACGAGCGGGGCCAAGTTTACATTTGAGAAGAATGTACGTGTGATTACCAGTGACTAAGCACTATAACTCTGCTCGACTAATTCTTCTTCTGTACGTCCGTTTTTCAGGTGGATATCTTCGTCATAGACTCGGTCTTTCTTGGAAAGTTATCGAGTATTAGAATTGGTCACAGCGAGACAAAACTTGGTACGTTTCGTAAAAAACCTGTCTCTTTTACTCTTGACTATGTGTTTTTCTCTATTTCATCATTTCATTATTGTTATTAATGAAGCTCCTAGGAAGTTTTTTTTTTTTTTTGGAACAACGTTTAGAAATAATTTCACGAACTTGTTTCCTCTTCGTAGCTTTGTTAAGTAACTGAAAAATTGCACTTTTTGTTTTTAGGTTATGGCTGGTTCCTGGACAAGGTGTTAATCAAGGAGGGCACCGAGGCGACAAGAGCATTTGAGTTCCGTTGCAGCAGGTAAAATTCAAACATGAAAGTACAGTCGTAGAACAAGTCTACATTTGATTTTCGCTCAAAATCTTAGTGACCCACTTCATGACCTTTCACGGCATGTGTACCGAAGTTGACAAATGTACAGACAGTCTAGACTAACTTATTGAGCTGAAGAACCCTGATTCTACCATTGTCTCACAAACTATCGTGGACTGATACTCTGTTGATACCGAACTGGTCACTGGCTTATATCTCTTTTATCTCATTCGCCTTTTTATCTTCTTGGTAGATGGTTGTCGTCGCGTGATGATGATGGGCAGATTATTCGAGATCTTCCAACCTCCGACGTCATTCCAGGTAATCTTACTTTTAACGCGAGCGGTATTTCTGTTACTCAAATAAATGAGTATGCACTGGTGAGAATTAGCTTAGAAGCTTACGTGAAGGTTAATGCAAAGGGGTGATTTTTTTACCCAAAGTAAGACTTCTCAGAGGAACTTGAAAAGCTCTCCCTTTCTCACCATGGGAAAGTTACATTATAGTCTTAGTTTAGTTAAAGTATATTTATATTAATCGGAGTGGCCAGGGAACAATTGTGGCCCAGATTCTAAAACAGGCCATTGGTTGTGGAGGTTCTCACCCCACCACTCCAATCGTAGGCTCGTGTTTTCCTCTTGGGCCAGCCCCTTTTGACTATCCTCTCTTCCTCTTCGTCAAACAGTGCGATGTTTTGCGCTATCCTGTGAGTGTATCGTCGGTTATTAGTATACCCAGTAAGCTTTTAAGGATAGGGCGTGGCTAGGGATGAGGGGCTCGTGAGATACACCCGACTCTCTCTTTGTCAACTTGGAATACCCCACAAATGCCAGTAATACTCTATTGTAGTACCCACCCTGCTGGAGGGATTGCTATGAATTTTTCAATTATGCAGTTTTAAAATTATTTTTATTTAATTAGATTTCTTTCTTTTTTTTTCTGTTGTGGCATGTAGCATCACATCTTGTTGCCGTGTTACCCAGGATCGACGAGAGACAGGACGACGACTTTTACCGGAGCGCAAGTGAGAGCGATAGCTTTTCCAGCGGTGAAGACGAAGATGGTGTTCCTGCACCTGATTTAAGAGAAGTCAAAAAGAAATCAAAAAGTAAAGCTGATTCACTGAGGGAAAAACCTCCGATAAGCTCCAAACGAGCCAAACCTCCCATTCCTGTGCAATCAGCGAACGGAGATGAAAATGCTTACGGTCGATTTGTGGCGGTTAAAGCTGGAGATCTGTTTGATGTCAGCGAAGGAGAAGAGGAAGAGGAAGGAGAAAATCCCGAAGGACAAGATGAAGAAAATGAAGACGAAAAGGAGAGGTTCTTCCAACCTGAAGAGGAGAATGAGGATTCTGACGATGAGGATGCGAAGGAGAACTCTAGGAAAAATTCAAAAAGGCAAAGAAGCAAGGGAGATGAAAATGCCAGCGAAAGCGAGGAAGAAGAAAAGGAAGAGGCTGGAAAGGATGACGAGAAAAGGAGGTTATCAAAGAATGGTTCGGATCAATTGAGGCTGGTCACCACGTCTGTCTCGAAATTCAAGAAAAAATCCAAGAAGGAAGATGCCAGTCCGGAGATTGGGTTGGAAGAGGAAGAGGAGGAGCAGAGTGGAGAGAATGAAGAAACGGAAGAGAAAGAAAATGCTGTAAATGAGGAAGAAGATACGGCTGAAAAAAGAGATGAGGAGGTAAAGGACGAAGGCGAAGACAAAGATGAAGACGAAGACGAGCCTAGGGTCGAGTTTGCTGGTGACGCCAAACCAGAGGTAAGGTTCTCTTTTATTTTCGTATCGACATTACTTCTTAACAGTTGTCAACATGGTTGTAGCCTTTCTCGCCTTTTAAGCCAAGGAAGGCTTGAAAGGCGAGAGGGAAAGAGAGGAATTGGAAGGGACAAGAAAATCCCTTAGCCTATCCTTAAACACCCCCTACCGAAAGCAAACAAGGCAGCTCGTCAAACTTTGGAAATTTCATGAAGTTAATTTACTTTCCAGATCAAATCGCCTGCTTTTAAAGCTCGTGATGTTTGTGGGCTTGAAACTCGCTATTTGTAATAGTTTCTGAAAAGGTGAATGACTCATTTAGAGGAATAACGAGGGGTGCAGTATGTTTCATTGAAAGTTTAACAAATTCACGTATGTAAACCACGATTCAATTAACTTTCAAGTTGAAACTACTAGACTAATACTGAGCTTATTACCCTTTGTGTATAATGATCTTACGAAAGTAACACATTATGAAACTTTTTCACCAGCATGAACGTGACCGACCCGTTTCTGCTCAAAGTGATGATTTTGTTGAAGGCTTCCGAGCGGGAGTTCGCGCAAAACAAGAGAAAGAAAGAGAACAACACAGACACTCTATCAGCGAGAGTGAAAATATCTTGAGAAGAGGTTTGTACGTTTTCTTTGATGTAACTTCGTAGTCACTTCCAAAGAGGAAATAAAATGTCTTCGTTAGGTGATCAAACGAACAGAGCCATTTTGGCTGCAATGTACATATGTCCGTGTCTCGATGACAGATTGATTTATCGGATACAAAACACGTAGTCAACCAATCGAGTTACTAGTATGCCGCGGCCAATACCAAGCGCGGGAAAACACGTGTCAGACAGGTTGATATATGATGACGTAGATAACTCAGCGCTGATTTCAATCTGATGAGTTTCTTTTTTGGTCATTATATTATCTTTAGGTGCATCCATCCACGATGCCTCCAAAGAGGGAAAGCTTGAACGTGTGAAGGAATTGATAAGAGTAGTGCCGGCGATGAAGAACATGACAGATGAACGCGGTTTGAACCCACTTCATATAGCAGCTGCTAATGGCCGACTAGATTGTGTTAAGTGGCTAGCGGTCAGCGGTGTAGACTTAGGCGCAGAGACTCCGACTGGCTATACCGCCATGCATCTGGCAGCTATGAATGGTCACGTGAACTGCATGATGGTTAGTCATTCTTTCTTACACACTCTTGTCTGCGCTATTTCTCTTAATTCAGTAGAGATGTTTGGAAGAAAAAGATGAGATGTTTACACCTATTTATCTTTAACCATTTCAAACCACATTAAATTGTGTTAAGCGATTAACTCAATTTTCTCAAAATTTGGGGACCTGATGACAGAAAGCGACTAAAAATTTGTTTCTTTGCACTTCACATTGGGAAACGAGGTGGCTTGATAACTTCACTTAGGTCTTAAATGAAAATTTTGACTAAAAGATGAACGGATATTTGAGTGATAAGCCGAATTTCACGATTTTACACTGAATGCCTATAACTTTTCTATTATTTACCAAAAATTGCTTTTTGTGTAATATTTCCTTCGTTCAGATTCTGTCGGCCATGGGAAGTACGTTGAGCTGCAGAACAGTGGACGAACTTACTCCCCTCCATTTGGCCTGTATGAGGTATGTTGTCACCGCGATTCAGCTTTACATTACAGGGCATTTTTGCCGTCTTTTCGATGTTGTTTGCTCTACTTCCTGACTGCACATTTAATCGTCCAATACATTACAGGTGGGTGTCGAAAGGAATCCGGCTCTACTGATTTTTCTGAAGTGTAAATTTGCGATTATTCTACACAACTCTAGCGCCCTCTCAACAAACCACTCGCGAAGGGCCGGTTACGTGTTTAATTTGAATTCTCTTTGGTTGCTTGTGATAGAGTACTTTCTAATTAATTATCGAAAAACCAAAACCAAAATAATCACATCAACCAATCAGCACAAAGGTTAACATCATCATTAACCAATGAAAACTCTATTTAAGAACAGACAACCTGCCTAAAGCGCGGGAAAACGCCAGTGACCAAGTTGGGATTGCTCTTAGTTTTATATCTGATTGGTTGAGACGTTGGCCGATTTTTCTGGACCAATCACAGAGCGAAGTAAAGCAAAACCAAGGCAATCCTGGTTGACTTTCGACTCTTCATTGAAAGTGTCTCTATGAACCATTATTCTGATTGGCCTGTAGAGATTACATCGGATTCCGTATTGTGGCATTCGGTCGAAAGACGCTCTGACGAACACTGTTTTTTTTCATATTTGCAGCGGGTTTGTAGAGTGTGTTAAGTGGCTGATCGCCAACAGAGCGAAGGTGGACGTTGTTGACAACAATGGACGAACCCCTCTTGACATTGCAGAAGTAAGCGTTTAGTTTGCATTTTATCTTAAGATCACTTCACAGTTCGCACATTCCACAGCTACAGTGAATCTAGTTTGAATATTTTTTGAGAACAAAGAGTTTCATTGAATTCTTTGTCCCAAAGATCAACAGGCGTATGCTTTCTCTTGGCGAGGAATATTTAATATAGATTGCTTTCGTTTTTTTTGTAGGATTATGGACACGAGGAGATAGTGAAACTCCTGAAGAAATTTCGTAAGTTCTTGCTCTAGTTATAGTCACTATTTGTCTAATCCTTAGCCTGTCAAAAATCTGGACACTTAAGTCGTGAATTGACTTTCCATGCTATGATGGAAATTTCTCTTTCTCGCGATAAGAACTCGTTTGAGGTAATCTCGCTACTCTTACCGGTTAAAAATAATATAATTCATACATATTGTTTTCGGGATATTGAAAACTTTGCCTTCTTAAATTCGAAGTCAAATGTGAAATTTTAATCACGACATTACTTGTTGAATGCCAATTAATCGCGTGGAAGCTCTGGTTCCTTGTCAGAGAGTTTGCCGCAATTAGTGTTTGTTATGTGCTGATAATGGCTATAAATTTATCGTTGAATCAATTTACACCAAGGTCAGGTTGAGGCCAAGTCTTACGAGTCTGCAACTGCTTATCATTGTTAGAGTTTTTCGGTTTTCTTTAGCATCAAGGCTCATGGAAGTGATGCTAGTCTATACGAGCCAACACCCTTGACGCTTGACAGTTTTCCAGTAGCCATTTGCACCCGCGAGATGAGATAGACGCTGTGAGAGTTCAGTTTTCTTTCTCTAGAACACAACACAATGACCTGGCGGTTAGGGCTCGAACTTGGACATTTGATTCTAGAGTTGAGCGCGTGAGGCGATCTCGCCTCAACAAATAATCCCACAATTAACGTGTGCGCAACATTCTTTTAGAAAACGAGCTTACAAGACAGGATAGCACTCTCGCTCAGTTGATGACTAGCGAACACAAGCGAAGGAAAAGGTAATCAGAAGTATACCATTTGGCATTATCTGGTCTGTACTCTTGGCAGGGAACTGTTCAGGTAGTTGTTGGACAGGATATTTCTGGGTTGGTTTTACACTGATTTTTGTCTTTGCCATTGTAGTATGGAGTCTGTAGGAAGTGACCAAGATGGCGGTGCACCATCCAAAGTGTCAGACAGTGGAGTCGGAGGACTGGAGAGTGGAGAGGATAGCTGGATCAGTGATACTGAGGTTAGTGAAACAAAATCAATTCATAATTGTCGGTTTGACTGTCTGTCTGGATCTGTGTATTTAGATGTCTTTCTGTCAATCATTCTACAAGTCGCTCAACCAAAAGGCGAGTGAACAAAGCGTAATTGTCTAGAATATCATGATAGGTGAGAAAATCTTAATTGTGGCAGATGGGAACATGCGATGAGGACGTGAATATCACTCGAAACAAGGATTTTCTAGGAAGAGATTTGCTTACTGAAAGGCTTATTTTTCCCGATATCTGGCAAAACCCATTGTTTTAACGTTAATGACTTAAAATAACTAACTAAACTGACGAAGGAAGGACAGAGAAAAACACCAGTCTGTGTGGTTTAGGTTTAACCTACGTATTTTCTTTCCTTCAGGAGGACTTAACAGTAGAGGGAGGGAAGGAAAATCGCTCTGAGTCAGCGTCAAGGAATCGCCCGGGCTCTGGAACTGAGCGACCTACTTCAGCGTCACGTGCTCGGACAGACTCAATGACGACGATGGAGGTGAGTGGACTGGGTCAAACATACTGTGTATGGTGTATAATGTGTGTAGTGGGAGAGCAAGTCTTCCCCAAAGTCCTCTAGTTTTCTTTAGTTCTCCAGATCTTCTGTTCTCTAGTTTTCCTCCAGTTCTCTCGTTTTTTTCTTAGTCTCCACGCATATGATCGGCGCTATTTTTTCCTGTTCTTGAGGAAACTTCTGATTCGACTTTAACTAACCTTGGACCATTCATATGAGGGCGTGGCAGCCTTTTCTTTCTCTCGAGAATAACAGTCATTCCTCAAAGAAAAGAATTTGATTCTCTTGTGTTAAAAGTACGGACGTGCATGAATGGAAACTCCATTCGGAAAAATAGTTCTCAGTGACTATAACTGATTGACGGACGTGAATAGAAGTGACAAAGTTATTATTTGTTGCAGGACAAAAAGAAGAACTTTGAGAAACAAAAAGTTAAAATGCAGAAAAGGAACTCGAGCTTTTTGGACAGCATCAGGATGGAAGTTGACAACGAGGAAGAATTTTAAAACTCTTTAGTCTGCTTCTATAAGTGATATCAAGACTCAGCTCCGATAAGCACTTTCGCGACTTGTTGTTAGCCAACAGGAGAAAGAGAAACAAAAACAAACTGATCCAATATTGAGAATATCAAATCCCTTTCAGCCGGATGTATCACCGAGTTCGCAGAAAAAGGCGCAAAGAGTTGGTTCAAGTGGAAGGCGACACTAAAGGCCCAGATTGAATTTATACAGAAAAACTTCAACTTAATATATATCTCTATATTTGATAGGTGCATTAGGCGCCAAACTGTGTATATTGAACATTGTGTAGGTTACAGACTAATAGATACTTTATGATCTTGTAGGTTTTAGGAGTTTTGAAGAACATATTTCATGTGAAAAATTCGTACGCAGAGGTTTCAAATTTCTGATGGGATTCTAAGAGTGCCCATGTGTAGTGCACAGCCACTTTTATACATCCAACTGTGGCAAGAGGCCTACTTGTAGCGTAGGTACATTTTTCACTATGTACCCGTAATAATGCCAAGCCAGTAGCTGTGAGTGGCGTCGGTGATTCTTCAGTCTTGGACGCCGTTTACAGTCATAGGAATTTTTTTCCGCTCATAGACTCAAAGTAGTAGCTAAACGCGTTATTCGAGTATCGCCTAACATACGATTGCTCTGTTATGCGGTTGTCTAATTTTTCGGGGATACGGAACAAGATGTGTAGATATAAATTTGGGGAATGCTCCGTCACTGCATATCATATATTACATGTACTTGGTGAGATGAGGCCATGAGGCTTTCTCATATGTATGTAGCGCGGTATAAATAAGATTGCTCGGAAATGCTTACTCTTCAGGAGTTACAAATACATTTCTTCAAATTGCCGAGTGATGATCGTGCATCGGTCTATGTAGTCGATTATTTATTAGCAACGAATAACGTCATCATGTTCGTTGCATCTAAATTCCACATTACAAGTATAATGATTTAGGATAGTCTCCCTAGTGCGTTGCAATATTTGCTTTTTGTCCATCGATTAGGAAATCATAAATGGAAGACCTGATTGATCGTGAACAAGGTGTTTTAACTTTTGTATAATAACGATGAATTTTCAAATAAAAGACTTGTAGAGACAGTTCCACTAGTCCGCTCTATCTAGTAAATATATTACGAACTGCATTCTCGATTCATTTTATTTTTTCTTTAGTGACCAGCTAAGCTCTGCAAATTTCAGCTAAGGCAAACATTTGAGAATTGCGATCCTATTGTGGATTTCCTAACAACTCTGTAAGTTCGCAGCCCATTTAAGTCTGTCTCATCACGTAAATTCTGCCCATACTATGGCGCACATTAGCCTCCCCAACTGGGAGAGAAAAAAAGCAAGTGCAAAATCTCGTAAGATCTACTAATGTCAAATCGACAACTTCAGAAGTGACTTTCTCTCTTATTTTTTAGCATTGCCGTTACATATTTAACTCACTGAAAAGGCAATAACCCCATGAACGTGGGGGGGAGGAATTGTTTGAGACAGGATACGTAAATGCCTGACTGACAGGTGTCCATCAAACTGTAAACTGAGGCAGTTCAATCTGTTGAAATTATCAACTAAATATCCAGTACTCCCAACCTGTACTGAATTTCCGTGTGAAATGGCAGCGCAATCTGACAGCGAATTTCGCCCAGTAGTAACGGAGACCCCTCGAAATGTGGTAGGTCGATGTATTATCCTTTAAGATTAAGCATGTAGATAGCCCAGCTTTTGTTGGCCATCTGCTATACCAAGCCTGAGTTGAGATTAACCAGATCTGCGTGCTCCGTAATGGGCGGGCTTTTTTTTTTACAGCTGCCTGCAGGTTTAAACAAGCTTACTTGTGTCCCACAATTAACATTCAGGTGCTATCCAATTTTCGCTATTGCAGCCAGATTTTCCTCGCGGATCAGCCAAATATTTAACTCAGTTTATTCCGACTTTTCTTCCGAAGTATTTGAGCCCCCAGCGAGGGCAAAATTAATTCATTTTGTTAGTTTTGTACTTTCGGTTCACAATGATCGTCTAATTTTTCGATGTTTCCGATTTCTTTCCCCCAAACATTTTTATCGCCAGCCCGAGAGGTCTAAAACTTCATGATTGTAATTGTTAATTAGATAAAAATCTGAACTTTGTTTTAAAATCTGAACTTTGTTTTGAAATCCTTTGTGTGAGGTCTTCATAGCAAATGTCTATTCACGTGCTGATCTGGATTTTCTTCCTTTAGAATATTTTGATTTTTACTCCACTGTATCTAAGAATGTAGACTTGGAAGCGGAGAAAACGAGGGCCTTATTGCATATTAAAGATCGAGCAGTTAAATACAGCCCAATTAATTTCCAAGAATACTCAAAATTTGCACGTGCAAAACATTGAAAAGAGTCTTCACACCTTGGAAGTAATCAACGAACTTCTTCTCAAAATCAAGATTCAACCCTTTCATGAGGATTGACTTCACATTTATTTCAAACCTACAAGCCACACATACATTTTACTTCTAAATGTGAGTACTATGAGTGAAATTCATGGTGATATTCAAGGCAACTGTGAAGTAAGAGTAAAATTTCCTTGAGGGATTTGTCTCCAAGGCTAATTAGTTGATATTGTTGTGTGGATATAATTTTTCGTACATTTTACAACTTTGTTCTGGATTACATTAACTCCCAAGAAACAATTATTCTTGCAACTAAATCCTGTATACTTCCTTATAATTAAGACAGAAAAATCCAACTTTAACCCTTTCACTCTCAAGATCTCAATAATAATTCTCTTTACTGTCTGCTGTACAATTCTTATAATGTTACTTTGGAGAATTTGGTATTAGATCAACTAATGATCACCCAATGGATATTTTTATTTATTCTCATCACTTGTCAACTTAATATTATTTGGTTTTTGTCAGGAGAAATTCTGATTTGGTCACTCATGGGAGTTACAGGATGAAATCAAGATAACACCCTCTGGTCGACAAGCTCCTCTTTTCTCACAACCAATTATTAAGATAATGTATTGGAATCACAATGAGAAATTACAAGTTAATCTCTTCTGGATGTAAAAGGATTCATTTTTAATTGTTAAAACAGTATGTTCCTTATCAAATTGTGATGCTTCAAAATTTAATCAGTTTTCCCAGAAATAATGACATTGTAGACCACAACTTTTGTTGATTGGCGTTTTGTTTTAGAACATCACTTGAAAGTCGTAATATTTTGTTGTTTTCTGTGTAGTGATCCACGCTTAAGGTTAAAAATAATTACTAAGTTAATTGCGCCACTTTCATCTTAATGCCTTCCCAGGAGTTGAACTTCAGAAGCACACCTGTACCATTTGAATTTCCAGAGGCCATTCTGTCAACTCCTCTGTCTTCTGCAATACCACACAATACAGCAAGAATGGAGTCAAACTCTAGAGTGTTTAGTCCAATTCCTTTTCAGTCCAGGGTTCCCACTCCATATCCTCTGTTTGACCCTGCTTCTACTGTAAAAGGTAAGGCTTGAAAAAAGAGTCCAGCACCCTATAGGTAATGACTGATCTTGGTTTCATTGCCATGAAGTGACTTGGAGTATTGCTTCTCCCTCCCCCCTTCCCCCCACCCCCAAGGATAAGATGTTATTTATTTGCAGGATTTGCTTTCCCCTCCCTCACCATTTTTTTTTAGATTCCCCTTGCAGTGCACCAACACCCATGTTCTACATAGGTAGAGGTTTTGTCTCTTTCGAGAGCAAAAACCACATTGAACCAGACTTCAGGAGTCCGTCCTAAGCCTACTACCTAAGAAGTGTTTAGAGAGAAAATTTCAGGGCATTTTATTTGCTTTTTTTTATAAGAAAATATTTAAAACAATGTAAGAAGACCTGATAAAATAATGTAAGTATTAACACTTCATCTCAGTGGTATGACCAGCTCAAGAGAACTAGTAACACAAGATTTTAAGAAAGCTCTTCACTCAAAGAAGCAAGAAGTACTTTACTATAACCTGCAAATGAACTTTCTTCATTGCAGGTCAAAAAAGTAATTTCTTTATTTCCCTTCAAAGGATTACAGTTCCAATAAGATATAAAAAACAATCTGTATGTAAAATTCAGATCAGGAGAAGGAAGGGGTGGGTAGTTTTAAGTGTGTAAAAGACAATTTGAAAATAACAAATATCACCAAATGTGTTGTGAGATGAATCACCTCTAAACCTGTGGTTAGGATGTCTGACAAAATCTTAACAGTTATTTTGACAAAGATTGTTTATATTGTTGAATACAGCTAATGGGTTAATAATATATTTTTTTATTTTGTGAATGTTTCATGAAAGTCTAGGACATTCCAGCACTATCATGACTGCAAGGTCTTCAAATTCTAGTCTGCGCCCTCCATTTTCTTGTGAAAATATTATTGAGTTAACCCTTTCACTTCTAAGATCTCATAAATAATTCTCCTTACTGTCTTCCATGAAATTCTGACAATGCTGGTTTGGAAAACTTGGTATTGAATCAGCTAATAATCCCCTAATTGATATTTTTTATTATTCTTAAATCTCATCACTTGCCTGCCTACTATTGCATTGATAATGTAAGGAGAAATTCTGTTTTGGTCACTTATGGGAGTGAATGGGTCAAGGACATGCTCTCTTTGCAAAATTTCTCTTAAATCATCATCAAATCACATTTTTCCAAATAAATTAATTTCAATTGTGGGGTGAAAAAAGGAAAAATGTTAAGCAACATGAATTCAAATGTTATGCCTTATGACAAACTGAGCATTTTTGCTGATAAGAAGATTAAGAAGGTGAATTGTCTGGGATGATAATGCATCACATGATTTTTAACCTTTTTCCCTCAACAATGTTTTTGGTGTTTGGAAAAATTATTATTTTGTGTCACTGCTATTGTTTATTTTAACAGATTGGCAAGGACCTTCTCCAGAAAACAGAATGTTTTCCCCATCATGGGGATTTGAATCCACCATATCCTTTAGTCAGCAGTTTCAGTTACCTATAGCAACTGGCAATGCACACACTGTTCATCATTATACATTCCCACAAAATTGGCACCATCCTGTCACACCACAGAGTTTCAAGTAAGTACTTTTGAAATGTTTTCATTTTATCACAGATGCACTCTTGCCCACAAGAACACAAGCTAAAAGAAAATGGGAAATTACAGCATTGTCATATCATACTGATAAACTTTCTGCAACAATAAATGGTTGAAATGTAGTTAACAACGCTCTTTTTGTTGCTTGCCTCTTTTTATTTGGCTTTTCTTATCTTTTATAAATTCTTACTGGATAGGGTGTAAATGGACCTCCTATATAGAGACAGCAGTTAAAAAGGAAGTGTTTTTTATTCCACATTATCTTTCTTAAGAGGTTAATTATAGTAAGTGGGGGGATTGTGTATTGGGCAACATCTTGACCTGCCATGAATTACATCAATCATTATGGCTATTGATGTTGCCTTGAATGTTATTTTTGGTATTCTATTGCAGTAGTTATAATCTACACAGCAGTGACGTTTGGTATGGAGACTCCCCTCTGATGGATGGGGTAAATTGTTTTATTATTATCTTCCTCATCTTTTTTTACTCATAATATTCAATCCATCAGTTTCGCTGAGGGGTCATTTATTGTATGAGCCATATCTACAAATCTGCATTGTTTGATATGTACATCCCCCCTCTCCCTTGAACATGCTTGCCATGTTTTCAATTGTCTTATTTTGAAAACATGTTTATCTCTTGTGTATTCAGCTTGGAGCTTTAGATGTTAGTGGTGATGTCATTGAACAAGATTCAAAAGTGACATCAAGCACAGAAGGTAACATCCTTCTTAGCCCTCTGTTCCGTTGCATTTAAATCTTACTTTTGAATGTCAAAAATTGTTGAAAAATTACTTTCACCTTAAACATGTCAGTGTCAAGGACTAAATTTAACCTAATGAACTTGATTTTTTTAATTGCAGTATCACCATGGAAACCTCACTTGCCTCTTCCTCCTGTTTCAGAACTTTTGAACATATCAGTAAGAATTCTTATTCATAGCATGATACCCTAAATTGCATCTATTATTGACAACAGAGTTTTGTGAAAAATCCTGACCAACAGGGACAAATTCAATTTAAAGTTAGAGCGTGAAAACAAAACAACAACAACAACAAATTAAAAAGGCACTTTTTTTAATTTTTTAATTTTTAAATTTTGTCCTCACTGGGCACGCAAATCTTTCGACAGTACTCTTTCATTTCTAGCATGGAACTTCGAAAACTTTGAGAGAAAGCGTTAGTCCAATGACAGAAGAAACAAGTCCATTGAATGCAACACCCACAATTTTACCTGACAAGTGTAAACAAGTTACTGCAGCAAGCCCCAACATCAAAGGTAACTGTAATCAATTTGGAACAGAATTTAGATCAGTTCTTGGACCTTCTTTTATTATTTTACTAAGCAAACCCTTATCAAGGGATGGTGTCACTAGTTAGGGGGGGTATCTAAGGGTTTATGTGACTCCCTCTTCTTAGACAGAAAAGGTGATAATTCAGTCTCAAACAAGAAAAATATGGGTTGGTTGCCAGAGTGTGCCATCCCACCCTTTCCTCCACTGGAAAATTCAGTCTGTCCCTTTGATATACACCCCTCAGTGACATCTGTTCTATTACAACAGCAGTTCAAACTCAGACACCGTGGAAGTTAAAGAAAACTAAGTCTGCTTCAGATGCTAAGGGTCAGAGTCAAAGAAAAGGAAAGCCCCGAAAAATAGTTGACAAACTCGCATATGTCAAGCAAAAGATGGTGTAAGTAACAACTTCCTAATTAAGAAAGAGTTTTTCATGGGATAATCTGAGAGTGTCTTTTACTCTCTAATGGTGAATTGGTTGTAGTTTGGGATAGGTAGAAAAACATTTTTTGAAGCACTGAATACTAATGCCCATCAAAAAAATGCATCATTGGTTTGATCTCTGTTGTTTTTGCAATTTTTGTCCAAATGAAACCAACCTTCATTGATTAGTTTTGTAAAATATTTACCTACACTGGGTTGTTAAAGGTATTCAAAGAGGATATTAATTATGCATCAAAAGTAGTCATTATCAACTCTAAACCTAGAAATATTTACTGGAAAAAATTATGAATTCTTGGATCTTCTCATATACAGGCAGAAAGAAAGAGAGAGTGCCATAAGAGATGAACTTCAAAATCTGAGTGCAATTTTACCTTGTAAAGACTTGAGAAATGGTCATCCTTCAAGGAGGGAAATACTTGAAACTGCAATTAGTCACATCATGCAGCTTCAAGAAAACATTAGAGAGGCTTATCTCCAGAGAGGACTGAAAACAGAGGACTTGCAAGCTATGTTACAAAACAGTGGCATGTCCAGCTTGAACCAAAACTGTTTTCACAGCACAGCTGGGAGACAAAGTGATGCAGCTATGTTCTCTGAGGCATCTAACAGCCTTTGCAGCACCCCTGAACTTGTCATTGAAGAAAGCATGGCAGCAAGCTCTGCATCACCATTCTCAGATTTAAGCAGCCAAGGGTCAGAGATAGAAGAGGAGGCTGTAGCTCGCCCCTCTGAAAATGAAAGCACTACTGAAACACCTGTTAATTATATCAAAAGGCCCATGAATGCTTTCCTTTGGTTTAGCAAGCAATACCGTGGAGAATTCAAGACACAGTATCCTGGCAGAGATAACCGGGAGATTAGCACCATTCTTGCTAAACATTGGAGAAGCATGATCCCTGAGCAGAAGGAGCCATTTAAGGAGAGAGCAAGGGAAGATATGAGAAGGACAAGAGAGTCATATCCAGATTTCAAGTACTGCAAAACCAGGAAAGAAACAACCCTGGCCCAAGCCTCAACCAACAGAAGTGAGAAGCCAGATGGTTGGGGTCAAGGATACAGGTTAGAAAAAGAAACTCAAAGAAAAAAAGAGTTTTATAAGTTTAAAATTGACATAGAGTTTGAAAACTATGTGAAGGAATCGTATCACTAGTCATTTTTTAAAAATATTTGAGTAGTAATTTCAGGTGTCTGATACTTACAGGCATATGAGAGACAAAAAAATATATTTTTTTATTCTGTTTTCTTCATCATCCACTCTTTCAGGATTGGTTCTCACAATCTACGACACAGGTATGTACATGAAAGATCTTGCTTTTGTTGGTTAGAGATGAATGCATGCTAATCCTTATAATTTGGTGTTCCATTCTCTTTCCAAGAAAACAAAAGTGGGTTTCCAAATCTGTAAATCTTGTGATATTTTGGATTACACGCTAAAGCCTATAACTTTTCAGAGCTGGATGTGAACTGGCAACAGAGTTAATATCTTTACTAAGTATTTTGATAACAAGGTGTTCCTCAACACCAGCAATGTGAGTGATTTAGGCAGTAAGTAAATCAGCAAGTAATCTTACAGGTTCATTTGTATGTAATGTGTCAATCAATTTGGAGCTTTGACATCCCCCCTTGTATAACCCTTGGGCATTAGAACTTTTAAAGATTTTTTTGTTCAAATTTCCCTCCCCCCCTCCCCCCCTCCCCCACATGTCAAAAATTTTATTCAAATGCCCCACCTAATATTTTAGGCAAAATCAGCAACTGCAAATTTCTACACATTGACCAAGATTTATAACCTTGACCTTTTTCTCTGAGCCATTCGCATGAGAAAGTGAACCACCAACCTTTAACACCTCCATATTTAGGGATATGACACTCTGGAAAGATTTGACACTTCCTGTTCAAATTCCCCACCCCAGCCAGGCAAGGTTCAAATTTCCCACCCCCACATGCCTAAGGGGAGGGGGTGGTGTTGAAGCTCTTACAATTGATTGGCACATAACAGGGTGTGAAATTGTGCCAAATACAGGTGCCAATGCCACTAAATTGTTCACTTTGGCGACCAAATCCTGAAAATTAGTCGCCAAATTGGCAACTAGAATGCTTCTTCATAACCTAACCTAGAGATATAGTGGATTAAAAAGATTTGCAAAGATGAATCTGCAGCAAACTTCCTGGTTAAGTTTATGTTCAGAACGCAGCACACGCATCTTGATTGATAACTAGACACAATCTTTGCTTTAGGTGAGCTTGAACATTGTATATCATCTATCCTAGTGTCCACTTTGTAGCACGTTAAAGATCTTTTTCCTAACTTAATTTTAGAGGGTCTATCTAGAACGTTGACAGTGTAAAAAAAGGGTTTTGTTTGTCTTTTAAAATGGTGACAAACTTTTTTTGAATTGGCTACCACTTTGAAAAATCTAGGAGCCAAGTGGCTATCAGAAAAAAAAAATAATTTCATGCCTTGCATAAGCCAAGTGTTTTTGTCACTGATGACAAACTTTTTACCTACGTGTATGAAACTGTAAGGAATGCTGAATACTTCACTTATACTAACTTCATTTCATGCTTCAGAAATACCATTATAAACACAACTGCAAATGGCAAAGGAAAAACTCCTGTCACAAAGAAGGTAGATGCTTCTTGCAAACAAAGTAATTTGAAACCAAAAGGTATGGTCTGAATTCATACATTGAAAAGTGTTTGATCCCAGCTTATTCCTGCCAATGGCAGATTTTTTATGCTCAATGAAAAAATTTTGCATTTATGCCTGGACTGACACACTGTTTTAGGGTATGACTGTTAAAACTTGGTCAAATCAATGAAGAAATGTCAAGTCTTAGAATCTGTTCATACTTCCTCAAAACCTCTGATTTTATGAAGCTGGCTTTTTGGGGGAACCCTTTGGAACATCTTTAAAATGTCCTCAGACATCTTAGGGCATCTGTAAATAATTAAGGAGTAATTAGAACAAATTCCAGCATTTTAGGGATGAAAATATCATGACTTTGAGTCAAGAAAATTTCAGGAACAAGATGATAGGATTTAAGTCTGGTGATTGAGAAGGAAGATGGAATCATCATTATTCTGCTTTAAAAGTGTGTATTGATTTTCTATGGGCATGGCACCAAAAGGTGTCTGCAATCCCTTTTTTTATTATTATTGCAAACTTAAGGTCATCAGACAAAAGTTAAGTCAGAAACAACTGCACCAGGGATAACAGAGAAAGCAAGCACCTCTGCTGAAGATGAAGTGAAGATGATAACAAAAGGAGTTACTCAAAAAGAAGATGGAGACCAAGTTAGCAACTGTCTCAAAGACCAGATCAAGAGTTTATGTCAGGATGGTGCCTCTGGAGCTGAGACAAAGTTTGAGTGGTGTTCCACTTCATGCGACAACTGGGTTCAGTGCGAAAACTGTAAAAAGTGGCATATGTTACCTGATAATAGTAACCCCTCCAGTTTGCCTGACAAATGGTGAGGGAGATGGTCTCTGACTTCTTTGATGAGACCTACATTAGAGCCCCGCAAACTCAAACTCAGTTGACTTGAACATCCCGCTAATTTTAACCAGGTCTGATTTCCCCCATGGATTTGACCCCATTTTCTAAGTCATTTACCATCAGTTCACTAAAAATCCCCTTTAAATCTAACTAATTCTAGTTGTCCTTGGCTCAAATTTACCCTCCAAGCTTTAACATGAACTGAACCAATCCTACCGACTCAATTTTTCACTTTCTCTTGGGAGTTTAAGTTAGCAGGGTTCTACTATGCATTCAGATTGGGATGATTTGTTTCAATACCTGAGAAACACAGATTTCTTTATAGACACACATAAATGATGTAATCTTTTATGTGGTTTCTCACTTTACTTTTTGGGAATATAATGGTGACTATTGCAGCACCTTTGTGTAAATTCATTCATATTTATTATGTTGCTGACTCTACTATGTTTTCATCTGCTAGGTATTGTTGCCAACATGTTGACTTGCCAGCATAGGGAGAACCAAAATGAAAGCACAGAAGTGATGTTTTGTTGTAGCAGTATGATCTGACACTCAGATTTCCTCTGTTCATAATAGTATTTTGTTGACAAGGTAGACCGCACAGCAATCCAATCATCAGTGACATTTGATTGGTAAATAGTATGAAGTTCTTACCTATGTATGTCTGATAGTAGTGAGATCATCACTTCTGTTCAAAAATTATCCCTAAAAACCCTCCCTTTTTTTTAAAAAAAGATTTCATTTTATGCGATTACTTAAAAAAAATCCCTTGACAAGCTAAGTTCAAACCACTTGTCATGAGGGTTTCCTTGTGCTTTCAGGTTATTGGAAGAAAACAAGTTTCTGCTCTAAGTTCATATGAGATTATCTTAAAATACAAAACTAGAACAAATGTGTTCAAGTGTCACTCTAAAATTTCATCTGGCAGAGTGAAGCATTCAAATTGTTTCATTAGGAAGTCTTCTAGATGTCTTTTATTTGCATTGCTTAGGGTTTCAGTTCATGTTATGTATTACAAAGTGTTTTATTCAAGAACATTTTCTTATGCCTTCTCATTAAGTAGTCTCAAGTAGTTCAGCTTAACATGGTTTCATCAGTTTGACAAGTCAAAGCTTTAAGAGAATTTAATTGGAAACTTGATCATAAACCTTTATTAGATAATTATGTTTAAGTTATTGTAGGTCATGTAGTCACTTTGGATTTCAGTGTCACTTTAATCATCAATATTTTGAATTTGAAACAAGTGGCAAAAATTATTTTTCATTTTTTTATGCATAAATAAAAAAAATGGTTATGATTTTTTACCCATTAAAACTAGTTACGATTTTTGATATTTAGGCTTTCTGGTAGGTTTTGAAAGACTTGTAACAGTTGTGTTTTTGTTCGCCAGTCACTTTTTAAAGTAACTCTTGTAATATATTCTTAAAAAAATAATTTTGAACATCTTAGATTGAGTTCAGCTTTACACAAAGTTATGGAATTTAACTTTGAAATTTGTAACGAGTTGTTGAAATTATAAGCATAATCAAACAGTATACTTGTGGAATACGGCAATAATTTCATTGGCATTTGTTTAAATTCTTCAAGTTTTCTTTGCCTAAAGGTTCAGAAAATTATTAGAATTTTGACAGAACATGTGTAAAATTATTTCCTCATTTCACACATCATCATTTTATTTCATAAACCAGTGTTGTGGCATCATCTCACAAATTGTTGAGTTTTAGTGGTAAGTCAGTTATTGACACTTGCATAACAAATTTAGCAATATTTAACATGTCCAAGGAGCTTTGTCATAGTTTAAAAATCTTGAAAAACTATACACAAAAACTAAGGTTTAATTTGAAGGCAATCTGTAGTACTGAAAAACAAACAGTTAAAATAGTGACAAAGCCCCTCTGAGGCCTTAAAATTTCAAGATGTAACAACCTTAGCTTAGAAGACATATTGCATTTCCAAATAAAGTATTAATTTTTATACTTTGTAGTTATCTGTTATCAAGTTTTGTGCTCTTTATGATCCACCCTCCCTCCTTTCACTGTGTGAGCTGGCCATACAAGCAACAAGATTCAACTCTACTTTTTGTAATGTCCTATAAAGAAACATGCTAGATTTTCACAAAACAAATTGATATGATAAAATACCTACTAGTTTAAATAGGCTATTTCAAACCCATATTCTAAAGATAGACAGGTGAACTCACATCAAGTGTTTTTAGATGCGATGTTCATGATATATTTTATTGTAAACAGCTGTAAAAGCCATTACAGATAACTAGAGTGGTATGATTGATTTCATAACAAATTAGTAAGAGGTCTAAATTTTTTGTTTAAAAGTAGCAAGTGAAAGTATGTCTGTTTATAAAAGGGAATGTTTTTAAGAGAAATTACTTTCACTACCAGATTTGATTCTCATTTCAGAAAAAAAAAATTCCTTCAAATCCAGATTTTTTCAGAAGTCTTAATATAATGTTATTAAAATGTAAGGAAAGCCAAACACTAAGAAAAGTGCCATTGCATGCAATCATTCACCTTTAATTTTAAATGCCAAGGTTTCTGCATTGCTTGAAAACTAAAACTATGTTCCATTCCTTCAACTGGTAATATGGTGTATTTTAACCAAGCTAATAGTATCCTGGATAGATTTAAGCCCTCATAGGGAATGAAAAACTGATTAAAACTAAGGGAAAACCTTGGATGCTAAATGTCTGTTTAGCTGTATACCACACATGATGTAACATTTTAATCCCTTCACTTCCAAGATCACATGTTATCTAAGGGAATTTGGTACTGTATTGATATTGTAAGGAGACACTCTCTCTCGGTAACAAATGGGAAGTAAAAGAGTTAATGCATTAATTAACACTCACTGAGGGCTCTTGTGGCCTTTTATTGTTCTTTCTATGTTTTGATGTCATTAGTGATCTATAACTGAACAGACAATATGCCAGAAGAAATCTGTCAAATAAAATAGTTCATTTATAATGTTTGAAACATCTAATGTCCAATGTTTTACTGCTTTCAGTAACAGTAAATGGATTTTGTACATTACAGTATCCTCATGGAAGTCCCAGCATTGGCTTATTTAATAATTGGCCTTGGAAAGCTCAGTAAATTTCTTCTTTGGAGGTGTAGCTTGCTCAAGATGGTCTTCAGCTGTACTTTGCATACTTCCATCAATAGGAGAAGTGTGCTTTCTCTTTCCTTGATTCTTAGGGCTTTCCCTTGTTGCTTCTTTACATGCCATTATACTTAGGTTACTCAGTAAGCTGTCAACTCTGCCAGGTTTTGGCATTCTTGTTTCAGCTTGCTTGGACAGGCGCACTGTTGTCAGGTTGTTTTCAGTCTTGGTTCCAATCCTTGCACGCACTTTATAAAGCTGAGTGACTTTGTACACATCATTGCGTTCCCTGGCAGTCATGGGTTGCAACTCACATTCCTGTTGTGAAGCATCAGCAACAAACATGGAGATTTGAGAGTTGATGTTGATGAGAAAACTCATGTCACCAAGTGGTTCATCTTTGTCTTCCCTGGTCCAGAATTCTCCCTCTGAGGATTTCTCATTGGAGCTTGTCATCTCATGAATAGTGAAGATCTCTGGTTCCTTCTGAGAACTTTCCTCCCTTGCTTCAGATTTGCCTTCCATTTCATCCTCCCTGGGCTCCGGTGCCATATCATCATAGCCTGACTTTGACTTTTTGGTACTAGAAAGCTTCTTTCTTTGTGAATTTTCTTGTACAGGTGACGGCTTGCTTTTCTTTCCTTTTGATTTCTTTCTAGCTGCTGCAGGAAAAATGACCTCTCCAGAGCTTTCTGCTTGAAAAACTTCTGATTCATCTTTACCAACTGGGCTCTTCTTCTTTCCTTTCTTAACATTTTTGCTGTCTGCCAAGTGATTCACATTACTTGTGGAATCTTCAGACTCCTTGATGGAATTTTCCAACAATGCCTTACTTCGGAATCCCTTCTTCTTTCTGTCTTTTTCAGAGATGTCCTTCAACTTTACCTTGCATTCCAGTATCACAGCTTCTGATTTCTCTTTAGCCACAACATCTTCATTTTCCATTTTCTTAGCAATCTTTGAAGGTAGATTCTGGTTGTGAGAACTTTCAACTTCATCTGCTTCATCAGAAGAACTACCAGTTTTCTTGAATGGCAATTTCTTAGAGCATTTTTTCAAGTTTCCTTTCTTAGCTTCTTTTGGAAACTTAGATGCCTGCTGTTCAGGAGGCTTATACAAAACACCAATTACTGAAACATCTTTGCCATCAGTACTGCCAGACTCAAAAGGATTTGGATCACTGTCTTCTGTGTTTCCATCATTTCCTCTTAAAACTGACTTGCTCCTGCTGATTTGAAAACAATGGAGCTCATATAATTAATTCTACAGTTGTTTAACTTTTAGAATGGTGCAAATGGTTTAAAATTTGTATCATAAAATAGATTATTACTTTTGAAGAAAATCATTTTTTTTTCTTCAGTCATCATCAGCAATCATAAAATGGTAAACAAGCTGACTGGTGGCATAAACTTCATGGTGGTCAGTATGATCATCAAAGCAAACTAGGCTTACTGTCATACGAACTCACAGCAAAGGTCTCCATAGGATGGTGATAACCTTAATTATATGTGTAGCACTTACAGGAACAATTTTGTGATGAACTAACATGTTAGTTTACAACTGTTTCCAGTGATCATTGGTGCATTCATACACTCCATTGCTCACTTTGGTTCTTTAACCCCTTGTTAACCCTTTCACGCCCAAGATCTAATCAGTAATTCTCCTTACTATCTGCCATACAATTCTCATGATGTTAGTTCAGAGAATATGGTATTGGATCAACTAATAATCCCATAATTGATATTCTTCTCTATTCTCATCACCTGCCTGCTTGATATTGTATCGATATTGTAAGGAGAAATTCTGTCTTGGTCACTTGTGGGAGTGAAAGGGTTAAACCACATATAGTGACTTGCTACTAGGTTCTCCTCTTCGTATCACTCTTTAATTCAATGTAAGGGTCATGAGAGTAATGGAAATTATCACCAATTCAAGAAGCTTCTGATTGTCAAACAAATTCTCCCTGTCATTGACACAGGAAATGTAGAGAGATCAGTGTGGAGAATACGAATACTAATGTTAGTGTATAAAAGGGTTAAATTGAAGCCATATTTGAACCATAATTATTTTATCATAGTCTACTTACAAAAGGGGATTTTCAGTGGTTTCTTCACAGTCATTGTTGCTGCCATTTTCTTTACTGCAACCATCAACCTCTTCAAGATGTTTTACTCTTTCTTTCAGGCAAGCTATTTCATCCTCAAAGCTGCTTCTCTGGGAATCAAAATGTTCTTCCAGGTGTTTTACTTCTGTGAAATAAATGAACCAAATATATAATTACAATTTAAATTGAGAGTTACACCTTGAACAACAAAAGAAAAACTTTCTTTTTAAGTGAGAGGTGTTACACTTATTCCGAGAGGGAACCATGACTGGAGTAATCATTTTAAGTATTTAAGTATTGAAAATAGTTACTGAAACTTCTCCTTTGCAATCATTTAAGAGTCAACCTCACAAGCTTCTCCAGCTAAATGCCAAACAAACAATTTTTCACAGGTGCCCCTGTGAGTAAATAATAAAGGTAATAACTAACACAAATATAAATAGTATAATAATTTAAATAATAATACAATAATATATGTAATAAATAAATAATGAAGGTAAGATCAACAGTTGTACTGCATTACTCCATGTAAAGCTTTTCTATCACTCTTTTCTCCAACAGAATAGGAAACTCATATATCAAAATTATCTGGTGGCATCATCATAGTACTTGTAAGGTGAAAAGTATTAAACATCACTCTGGCCAGTTACTTTTAATGGTCGAGTTTTCTATTCCCAGGTATAAAAATTTTGATGGAAATCTAGTTGAAGCCTACATGTTATTGGAACTACTCTGAGAACCTTTAAGAGTTCTCTTCCACATTCTAGATAATCACCCCATCTTTATTAGATAGGAGTACCGGTTCCCTCTACCGGCAGCTTCTCTCGCGAATTTACAACCTAAGGAGTTGTAAACGGTTACATAAGAGACCATCATGGTAAACTGTGTGAGCAAAGGTAAACTACTGAATTTAAGATCAACAAAAAGTTTGTAACCTCGAGATGTCTGTACTAATGGATCGTTTGAGAAAAGGGAAATAACATTCTGCAATGCACGAAGCTGCCCATTTTAGGTGTTAAGTTTCAGGAGAATTGTAAATATAGCGAACACGTACGTGCTAATTTGATTAAGGCAAATAAGTGTCTGTTTGTATTAAAATCTTTACGGAAGGAAGGTTTCAGTCAAGGTGAAGTAGACTACCTATTTAGCGCCTTAGTTTTACCAAATTACACCGATGGTCTGCTTGTTTTTGGCGTTTATTTATTCATACAAAACTTTATGGACAGATGCTTTAAAAGGAAATTCACATCTAAGAGAATGGACATTCGAGAACTTTTAGAAAAGGCAGATAAGAAGATTTTCAAGGTACATTCAGTGGATCCCGATCGCCCGCTAAGTAACATCATTCCGAAGAAGAAAGAAACAAAGTACCAACTCAGAAACAAAAGTGCTCATCGCCCGAATATAAAGACTGACAGATTTTAGAATGTTTTTGTAATTAGGCTTATCTTTAAATATAATCTTTGATCTTTCTACTATTTTATATGGTATGTCCTATGTATTTTTAGACTCCTAACTGCTGATGTAACTTAAGATATGTCTTTTTATCTTAGGAGCAATAAAGAGTGATTGATTGATTGATTGATTGTAAGGAAGCGAAAATTTTAAACTTTAGCTGAAGAAAGAAACAAGGTGAGTATTTTCTTACCAGAGAAAGCCAAACGAATGAGCCTTTGTAATTCTTCGCACACTGTAATCACCCCGCCAGTTTGGCACTCAACGCTCCCTTTTAACCGACAGATCGATACAGCTGAAGCCAGAAGCTTTTCAGAATTATGAAAAATATCTCGGCAAGTGTTTTCGTTCTTCCTTATTGGCGTAGAAAACGGCGTTTTCCAAGATGACAAGATCGTCTCACTTGCCGCCATTTTTCAAATAGCGCGCCCTCAACCACTTATTTCATGTAAGTTAAGTCCATAAGTTCCTATGTTATCCGCTGGCAGTTTGGTCGCGGGCGATCCACGAATCCGTTCGGAAGTTTTCGGAAGGTTACTGTAATGGAACAATGGCCTCTTCGTTCTTCATAGATCCTTCATTTACCGGCTATGGAAAAAGTGGAGTACGTCTCCTCAAGATTAAACGTAGTGGAAAATACCACGAAATTAAACAGGTAGAAGTTGCAACAGAGCTGAAACTGGATAACTACCGAGATTATAATTATGGAAACAACTCAAACGTGGTGCCAACAGATACTCAGAAAAACACAGTCTATGCATTAGCAAAAGACCATCCAGTGAGTATAATATCATTTTATTTTATCTTATGTGCAGCTTTTGCATCATAGATGTTAGGAAATAAGGGGAACGTTTATGACACTAGTAACTGTTTTTTTTTTTTAATTTATTTTAATGTATATTTAATAATTTCGCTTTAGATACGCACGCTGCAACCTCCATCGAGTGCTTTGCGGTTATGCAACTACGGAGCTAAGACGAGGAGGGGAAGTAAAATCACCCCAAATGTAACCTGGGTCAAGGGTCAATCTGATCACGGGAGTGTTTTTGTCGTAAGATTTCTTTAAGAAGGATGTTGGATCGTTTGATAGTTTCGAACGAGGGCTTTAAGTTCTTTATTCGGTCAAGTTAACCTTAACAATAGGCTGGACTAAAGGGGTCGTGAAAAGCGCTCAGACATCCCCCCCTCCTTCCTATATCCCAACTGAAGGCGATGTTTGGAGTGTTCTAGTATAATCTTTTCTCAAAAGCTGAGGGTTTGAAAGACAACCTGTTGGAAACATTCTTCAAAAACACTAAGAAAGGCAAGGTAGGTACCACCCCTAAGCCCCCTTGAATTTGCCCATAGGACATACCTGTCTAGTCTATACCTAACGGGGTAATTTTGTATTATCCTCTGAGTTTTTAATGTAAATTGGCCACCATAAAGAGTTTCAAAGCTGACATTTCTAGTGTTAGTCCTTTACCAGAGCAAATGGGGTAGAGCAAGATGTCCATTCACTCTGATGAAGGGCTAATGCTTGAAATGTCTGCTTTGAAACTCTTCACAGTGGCCAATTTATGTTATCAACTCAGTTGATGTAACTTTTTTACTCTCCCACTAATGCACCACAGTTTCTTGACAAACTTACCCACTTTATTCATTAATCTAGATCTAAGTTAACAAATGAATAATTTTTGTTTGTGTTACAGCTCAACAATATAGAAGAATTTGCAGTCCACATCTGTAATCATTTTCTAACAACACATAAACAGGTAAGTAAACTTCTTCACCATTTATATCAAGCATAATTTTATTTACACTGTGAGTGCTCATGCAAGATGGAAAACATTTTGGGAGAAGTAATTCTTCCTTGCATGAGAGATGTTACAGATTGCAAGTTTAGAATAAACTTAAGTGAATTAACTGAGAGATAATCGGCAGGTTTTAAAACTTGAACCAAGTGTATCTAAGCTTGGTTTTGGTTTGCATGTTATCAAACATGATCATCTTGAGGGGAGACAACATTGTGCATGGCTGTTTATGGAAGGTTTGACTGTATGGTTGTTTTTGTTGTTAAAAGTTGGATCATTGTAGCTTGTTGCTTATTTTTATTTATTTATTTTTTCAACCAGGTAGTTCATGTAACTGTCAACATTGATGAGTCACCCTGGAAACGTATTCAACAGGTAAACAAAAGTGTACACTTTGTGCTGATGTAGTAATAATCTGCAAACTCCAAAAAGTGACTAGTTGAGGAATTCTCTCTACAGACAGATAAAGACAATTATCATGAAAATTCTGTATCAGCTTACTAGATATGCTCCTCTGAGTTTTAGTTTAACCCTTAAGTATGATATACATGATATAAATATCATGCAGACAAGTTATGAGAATAATGAAAAAAATCAGTTATGGGATTACTAATCGATCCAATACCAAATTCTCCAAACTGACATAATGAGAATCATTTGGCAGACAGCAAGGAGGATTACTAATGAGATCCTGGAAGTTAAAGGGTTAAAATTAATTTCAGGTCAAAATGGTTTCATGTTACAACATTTACACTAAATTCTTGAGAACAGCACACAAAGAAATTTAAAGTATGAACTTCCTTTTGATATGAATGGCTAAGACCCTGACTTAAAGGTTGTTGTGATAATTTTCATATCTTTATTAATAATTTTCTTGATTTTTTTCTCTGTTAACAGAAAGGCATTGACCATGCTCATGCATTTGTTCTCACTCCAGAAGTGACAAGATTCTGCTCCGTTACTCAAGCAAGAGGAGGTGCAGATATGTGTTTGTACTAATAACATTTTTAACACTGATGCATAGAAACTGTTCCATTCCCAGAGTTTGTGCCTTTGTAGTCAGCAATCATTATCTAAATTGCAGTGTTTTTACTTACTGACCATATACTTTCTACAATGTAACAGCAATCAAACCTAATAATACTTCACTGTTCACTCCTTTCTCGCAAAATTTTTTTGAATTAATTATAATAATTTATTGGTTATTTAAACCAAAATGTAACTTTTTGTTTGTTCAGAGAACATCTTTTTTTTTACTTTGAATTTTTTATGACAGTACTAGTAATTGCAATTCTGAACTTTGTAAAACATTTATTGGCTGTAATGAAGATTTTTGATAACTTACTAGTCAGTATTAACTTGTTAATATTAACCCTTTAACTCCCATGAGTGACCAAGACAGAATTTCTCCTTACAATAGCAATACAATATTAAGCAAACAAGTGATGAGAATAAAGAAAAATAAACTAGGGGAAAATATTGGTTGATCCATTATGTAGTTGTCAGAACTAACATCTTAAGAATTGTACGGCAGACAGCAAGGAGAATTACTAATGAGATCTTGGGAGTTAAGGGTTGAATATTTGTGACATTGTCTTGTTTTTCATTCAGAGGATCCCAAAGTATCAAGTGGCCTCAAGGAGATGCAGATATTGAAAACAACTCAATCAGGATTTACAGGTTAAAATCTCATCATTAGCACTTCATTCTACCCTTGCAACAAAGTTTCAACACCTTTCTTCTAAGTTTTATGCTTATAAGTTAGTTGGGGAAAAATGACCTGGAAACAATCTCTAATCTCTTCCAGGATTTAGCAAAGACAAATACACAATTTTGCCAGAAGCTACCGATCGTCCATTCTCCACCAAAGTGTACTGCCAGTACAAGTTTGACACCACAAAGGGTGTGGACTTTTCTTCCTGTTGGTGAGACATCAATATTGATTCTCCTAGGTTTAATTTGTTTTCCTTTTCCAGTGCTTACTCTTGGTTGAGGGAGTAAAAATCAGGTCTCAGAATTCTGGCCAGTAGAGCTCCTCTTGTAGGACTCAGCTTGAATTTCTTGTGTTAGATTGGGATTTAGATCTCAAGGTTCATGTGTCAAAAAAGGGAGCTTTATCATTAAAATGAAATTAATTTCAGTTGATTTATATGATATTTCCTTGGAGATATTTAATAGACCAAAAGAGAATACATTTGGATCAGGATTTCTTGTTACATTTTATATCAAAGTAGTTATTTTGAGAATTATTTTGCATATTAGATAGTGCTCTAAAAAAAAAATCAAGGGAGTTTTTACCGAAAACTTGTTGTATTCTAAAAGGAATCTTGTCAAGAATACAATCTTGGAGGAGTTTGCTGGGCCTCCGGACACTGGGGTCTACTCACCCTCTGTACAGGTAACTACATTTTTTGTCACAATTGATGTTATTTGCAGAACATCAAAATATCAAAAGTTGGTGTAATGTCATATATAGGGAATATTCCACGGAAAGTACACAAAAACAATTTTTATTCACGAGTTGAGATACATCAACAAACAAGTGAGTACAAACACTTTCCGTGGTATGAAGTTTTTATTTCATACATACTGAGATTTTTTACATTTCAATTCAAAGATTTGAAGTGAATGACTGTGAAAATACATCATTCATCCAATCAGAGACACAAGCAATAGTACTTTACAGTGAAAATCTCAGTATGTATACACGTATGCAATAAAAAACTTAACCGACTCAACAAAATTTAGATGTCAATGAAGATATCCATTGCTGTTCTTTGGTTATAACCAAGAACTGTCAACTCACAACAACACAATGTGATTAGGTTATTAAAAGAAAGTAGGAGTGGTCACTGCCCCATTACAGGGCTCATTTATTTTCATAGCATATTGATTATATAATATTGGGATACTTTTTATACTTAATTTTTTTGTGACATGATTTGTTAAGGTGCTCCTGCCATTGAACTCCTTATAGATATTTTGAATAAACCAAGAGTTGCTTAAAAAAATGTGAACAAAAATCGATAGGTTTCCATTATCATACTCTTTTATGAATTAATAGTGATTACACTCAAAGGCAATTTTTATTATTTTTATTAGATTTATGCTAATCATGGTAAAATAATTTTTTTGGGTAGAAATGACAAGTAAGATAAAGATGTGAGCTCAAAAATACAGTTAATCCAACTGATAGTGGGTGCACAGGTACAGGTGGGGTGGGGGGGACCTGCCACCAATAGGCTAAAATTTTGGATTAATGATTATTTGATAAGGACCATGGCTCACTATTTGGTTACAAGAGTTTTCTTACTTAAAAATAATTGTGTATATAAGATTCATCTGCCAAATAGAAACTTAAAATGTCAAATTCAAACCACCATCAAAATATTTTGTTTAGTTGCAAGTACTCATTAAAAGTATTTGAAATATGATATTCTGATGCTTCTTAAGCTTACGAGGAAGTCCACTAGTTTGTAGATGATTGACAAAGAGAGTCTTTTTTCTTTTTTTTGTGTGTGGTCTTAATAACAGAATACCTTATACAAGACAGAAGCAAAGATCTTGGGCAGTATTCCACAGGTGAATTGAAAAATTTCAGCTGGTGTTTGTTAACATAGGAGCCTGAGATTTTGGTTTAAAAGTACTGGATTTTCATTTGCTATCACTACTTACTGACTGACCTACTGAGGCTATAATGCAATACATGTCTGCTTCTTTGCAGTGACCAAAAGCAGCTCATGATAATCAATATTTTGATCATCATCATCATCATTGTTGTCTTCATTGTCACCATCTTAACTAACCATTCATCTCTTTGGGGCTTATCAAAGCCCAAAAAATCTACATAAACATTATTTTTAAACATCCCAACTGGCAGAAGGCAGATTAGGTTGCTTTGAACAAATAGCACTTAACAAGAACACATCCCATAAGGATAAGGGCTTGAAATTGAATCCACCTGGCTGACAGTTTTGTATCCTAGTTGCTCTGTAGCCTTATCTGACTCCCAGCTGTAAAATTTGAGGGCCTTTACAATGCTGTTCTAAGCTTCTGCATTTTGAGTGTAACTTAAGTGCTGTTTAATTTACAGATTGGTTATGTGGAAATGGTGATGCCAAACATCCATTACTTCACAGTGAACATGGCACCATTTGGAATAGCAAACAAGGATGAGGTCAGAATTTTAATGAAAAGTAACATATCAATGCTGTTCCACTGATCCTTTGAACCTTATCCACCTCACACATGTAGCTGTAGAGTATAGCATAGATCACCAATTGATCATTTCCAACTTACGCAATTTTGTGGCATGTCTTAGTCTGCAGAATGTCTGTCCTAGCCTACAGAATAGGACTAATTCTGGGGTGTGAGAGCTCAGTATTATCTCAGTGAAAACAAAGCTGCCTTCTTTGATTTTATAGCAGTGGAAGGGGGAGAGAACAAAATTTATACCAAGGGATGAGCACAGGGGGAGGGGGGGAGGCAAATGTTCAGCATTATTTTTGTGGAAATTATGGCTGTCATCTTTGATTTTTTGAGGGGGTGAGTGTCAGTCAAAGGAGGGGGGACAGGGTGAGCCCTTCCCTGCCCCCCATCCCCCACCATTGACTCTAACTCCAAATCAAACATGGCTGTATGAATAGAGAACCATGAGCCCCACTAAGATGCCTACATTACAGGCTAAGTCTGTTCCAGTTGTCAGCTATTTCCTCCATCCTTGCTTCTACAAGTATCTCTCTAGTCCATGATTCTCTGGGTTCTCTATGGCATACTGGTGTCTGGAGTGTGAAACATTAAGGAGAACTGTTTTTTCTTTTGGATGACATTGCTACAATAGTCTATTGCAGGAAATCTCCCCCACCCCCCCTGTCAGCTCCTTTCAATTTTCCTAGACAATTGGCTGGTACCGTTTAAAATTCCTAGATAGATTGAATAACCTGAGTAACGTTTATTACTCTTTTCTTAACTGGTAGGTTCTGATGGCTACAGACAAGCCAGCTGGTATGATAAAGGCAGCTCTGTCAAGGAAACCTGTGGCAAAGCTGTAATCAGCATGGGCTGTTTGTGACTGAAAGGGCTCACTTACCTGTGAATCAAAATTTGTGAATCTTTCTCCCACAGTTGATTCAGTAATTTTCTTTAACGCAAACAACGCATCTATTTTACCATTGATATTTATTTTTGATACCTGAAAATGAAAAGTTAAGCAGGGTGATGAGACAATAATAATTATTCTTGTTACAATAATGTGATAGTTTGTTACTGGACAAGTGAAAACTGTTTGACTTTGGTTTTTAACCTTTTAACTCTCAGGATTTGATTGTTAATTCTTCCCTCTAGCTGCTACACAATTCCTGGTAAACTAGTTACGAGAATTTGATGTTAGATCAAGGTAACAACTTCGGCCTGATAAGTTTTAGTATTCTCATTACCTGTATGCTAGATAATGTATGGATATCATAGGGAAAACTTACAAGATTATCACTTCTGGGAGATAAAGAGTTTAGTGCATTCTTAAATCATGAGTAAGAGAATTAGATATCAGAGATAATATACTCTTCGCGATCTCAATCGATGTTAATTCTTGAATCCCATACATACATACGTGATTTTAATTAACATTTCTTGAAAAACTCATAGATTCATTATTGTCAATTTGGAAATAGGAATTGCATAAGAAAAATCAGGTAATTCAAACTTTTTAAAGGTATACATAGGAAATATTTCAAACGAAGTACAAACGCTGAGGATTGGCCTCTTTATATGTGAAGCCAACGAACTGCCACTACAGACCGGCAACTCGGTAGGGGCAGTTCTTGGTATTTTTGGTAAGGGCTCCAGAAAAGACAGAATTTTTATCTCCCCTTGAGCCCAAATAAGCAAAGAATACTTTAACACAGGTAAATTTTTTTATTCTTGATATTAAGCGATAACATGCGATCGTAATGAGAGATTAAAGAGCATTGAAAAAGATCTTGGTGCCAGTCATAAAAGTGTACATGTAGTTAGTTTCTCCGTTATTATAGCCGTTGCTAATATACCCAATTCGATTCCCATATGTTCATGAGTTTATACTTCAAAACACATTTACTAGTCATTAATCAATGTCCCTAGTTATAAGTCATGATTAGCTGAAACCACTCGTCAATCACCATGTCTAGTCATCATTCATTGGATGGATCTCATCGCGGTTGTTAAGGGTATTTTCCATTCCTTCCATTTGACCTTTGTGGTAACTTTGCCTGTGGTCTTTTGACGCAAAAAAAGCTCTCCAGTGTTAATTCAAAGAGAGACGCTGATGGTTAAGAGTGGAGAGGGGGGAACGCGAATTGCAAAGGAAAATTAAAAAAAAAAAAAAGAAGTTAAATTTTCCAGTGTAAACGAGTTTTGACAGCCTCGTTTTCAAAATAAGGGCAAGCTCAAAACCTCGTGTGTCTTGACTGCGTTGGTTTGCTTGGCCTCAATTTATGCGAGAGGCTTCCAGAATCTCGGAAACAGTCCATTTTCGAGCTAAACGATGGAGCACATTATTGAATCATGATTACTTCCACGGACGGAAACAGTACCGATTAGGTTAGCATTTGTTGTTCTGAGCAAGGTTACTCGCATTTCTCTTCTTGTTCTCGCTCAAGAAAAAAAGAGGTGAACGTCAGTTCCATTTTGTTGGACTGAACCAAGAAGCTCAAACTCAATGTCAAAGTCATTCAAGAACAGTCCAGGATCACAAAAGTGAGAAAATACAACAGCAAATTCACCGTTTTCAGGACTTCTGCTGTCGCGAATACTGAACATGACCTCGGAATTTTCATAAATTAGTTTTTATACATCAATTCTGGTGCGCGAGGAAGTGGAGAAGGCTGGTGACATCATCTTCAAATGCGCCCTAACGGCATCTGTGTAAGTCAAGGGATAGGTGACAGGTAAATGACTACAAAATACTGGTCAAGTAAAATGTTCTAAGTTCAAGTTCAGTTATGTTCGAGTTGATATCTATAAAATTATATCACTACTGGCAACACTCTTTTGAATTTCTTTTCTTAAGTTGAAATTCTATTTGAAGTGAGGCATCCTACTTCGTTTTACAATTGAACAGATCAGACCGAAGAACCCGGTGTCGATTATTTTGAACCCCGCCTCTAGTAGAAGGAAAACTTATTTGAATTACAAATAATCTTTAAAATTACTATTCATATTTGCGCTTAGTCTTGCACGTGGAAATAGCTTACGAACTACAAGAAATTTGAGTGTCTTCTTAAGCTTTTATGGAGTCAAGAAACGCGCGATTTCGATCCTGTTACCTTGGATATTGTCTGGTCCGTCCACGTCGGCGAGTGTTTCTTATGCTGAATTAAGTGGTTCAGATACCATGCCGAAGATTCGTACTTTTCACTTTGCTGCGACCTATCTTCAGGTAAATAACCTGAGGAAAGATACATTTGGATAGAAATACAGCGATTATCGTTCTCGTCGTGGCCCTTGTAAAATTAACTAACAGAATCAAATGTTAGCAGGAAGAGAGTAATGCACGTAGCACAATTTAGGACAAATACTCAGTGGTAGCCGCCATGATGGTTCTTCTTGAATGTGACTTCAGTGGCAACGCGAGAAATTCGTACTTTATTCAGTCTTGGTGTAATTATCGCTTATTTACTTTGTCTCTTCCCATTACTGTACATATTTTTCGACTAGATTTGGTGATTATGTTGAGTAAATCGACCTAACGTGTTTAAACGCACTTGTCACGTTTCCCATGCCCTCCAACCCGAGGAGGTAATCGTGAAAACGTTATAACGTAGACTCCAGTTTCTGGTTACCGAAGGATTGGTTTCCATCTTTCATACAGAGGCCACGGAGGGCACCACTTGCTTATGTTTTAATTGTCAGGAAATCTGACAAAATATTTGGTAAAATTTCTGCACAGCCCCATACTACATTATGCATTCAGTTCTTGGATAGAGAAAACAACGACAAAAGCAAGACATTGCCTTTGGGAAAAAAGATTTGTTTTACAATAGTATGGGGCTGTGCGGAAATTTTACCAAATATTTAATGGTATCAAGCTATATGCACCTGCATCCCAATCTTAAAGAGTTGCTATACCCTTTGTCACTTTATTATTGCAACAGAAACCAGAATAAGCGTTTTGGCAGAGACAAACCTTTATCTGGAATCTTTTTATTTTACTTTTCCTTGCCATATTGAATGTAAAGGCCCATCACTGAATTACACTGATAGAGTTCTTGCTGATTTTTTTTTCTACGAACTGTCTTTGATACTTTCATTCAACATTAAATATGGGACTCCTCTCAAAGTTTTCTTTCTTTTTTTATTTACTAGGTATTCATGAAGTCTTGATGTATTTCCCCTTTTCCCTCTAGAAAAGCATCAAGTTGATACAGCCTGGATATCAAGGAATGCAAGAGCGGAAAGAACGAAAAATCACTATGCCATAAGGTTGGATTTCTAGTTTTGTAACAAATTAACTCATCAGAGTTTGTAAATCCGATCAATGCTCAAAACTAACTAAAGTTAAAAATGAAGAAAGCTGCAAATGAAATTGAATCCGATTTTTACACAATCCCTATTAAAGTTTGAAATGGATCAATTCCATCTCTCCATATCTCTCGGTGGCAAACATTGGTATTACATTACCATGGCAACTATAAGCTCGTCAAATACTCAGTTTTTCTAAGGTAAAAGGCCAAAAATCTAATTCACCTAAGTTATTCTAAATTAATCACTCATTTTGTTTAAAAATGCTCATTACGATACAATTTCCATAGGACAGTATCGAGAAGAAAATGAGAATACCTCGAAATCAAGAAAGTCGAGGAAGAAAGAAATACATGACAACTTCCAACAAGGTGAGATCATTGGCTTTTTATAATAATTATCTATCAAGGTCCATTTGTCTGTGTTGTGCGATGTAACCTGGATTTATCGTATCTTTCTGGTTCGAAAATAACTCTATCAATAATAGAGAAAAATTGTGAAATGAACTAATTTATTTACTGCCTGATTTCTTGGATCTCTTTGAATTCATGAATACTTTTCATCTGTGTCACCAGTGTGTAAAAGAAATAACTGGCCTATCAAATTCAACTTTTCTTACACCTTTTTAAAGAGAGTGCTACCTAGAAAAGTGCGGACATTTCATAATGCATAAGCATGTTTGGTATCTGCCCAGGGGGCTCATCCAAGATCTTGAATTTGTAGAATATTGCATCTGAATTCCTTTTGTTTGAATCTAGCCTGACTTCACACCAAGATGCCTACTTTTATTATCTCTAAATAGACGTAATACTGCCCTAGGCCTCGATTAAAAATTTTTAATGCTTTTCGGGATGCTTTACTTTTGCAAAGCAATCTTCGTTCAAGGTTAAACTCATGAAAAAGGGGCTCTTACAACAAATACTTGAGGTAGGATCTAGGTAGCTTTGACGGTTGACGGTTAATTTTGTTTTTCGATTTTGACGATTGGCGATTAATTTCTAAAGCCTTTGACCATTGACGGTTAAATTTTAGGGCCTTTGACGATTGATATTTATTAGAAAAATATATATCTATTCGTTCAAATCAATATTTAGTTTTTCGTTTTTTGTGCTAAGATTGATAAATTTTACGGTTGTATCCGGCGCACTTAAAAAATTCACTCTCATTGGATTGCTGCGTAAGTATCTCGCGCGCTTTTGAATTCTCTTTGATTGGATTGTTTCGTTAGTATCTCGTGCGCTTTTCGAATTCTGTTTGATTGGATTGTTACGTTAGTATCTTTCGCACTTTTATAGTTCCTTTTTGGTTGGATTGTTACGTTAGTATCTTGCACACTTTTAAAATTCTGTTTGATTGGATTGTTACGTAAGTATTTGGCGCACTTCTAGAATTCTGTTTGATTGTATTGTTACGTTAGTATCTCGGACACTTTTTGATTTCCTTTTGATTGGATTGTTACTTTAGTATCTTTCGCAATTTTAAAATTATTTTTGGTTGAATTGTTGTGTTGGTATCTCGAGCACTTTTAGAATTCTCTTTGATTGGATTGTTACGTTAGTATCTCGCGTACTTTTAGTATTCTGTTTGATTGGATTGTTACATTAGCATTTCGCGCACTTTTAGAATCCTCTTTGATTGGATTGTTTTTTCGTATCTCGAGCACTTTTAGAATTCTGTTTGATTGGATTGTTACGTTAGTATCTTGCGCACTTTGAGAATTTTGTTTGATTGGATTGTTACGTTAGTATCTTGCGCATTTCTAGAATTCCGTTTGATTGGATTGTTACGTTAGCATCTTGCGCACTTTAGAATTTTTAGAATTCTGTTTGATTAGATTATTACGTTTGATTCTGTTTGATTAGATTGTTACGTTAGTATCTCGAGCACTTTTTAGAATTCTATTTGATTGGATTGTTACGTTAGTATCTTGCGCACTTTTAAATTCTCTTTGATTGAATTGTTACGTTAGTATCTGGCGAATTTTTAGAATTTTGTTGATTAGATTGTTACGTTAGTATCTCGAGCACATTTAGAATTCTGTTTGACTGGATTGTTACATTAGTATTTTGCACACTTTTAGAATTCTGTTTGATTGGATTTTTACGTCAGTGTCTCGCACTCTTTTAAAATTCTGTTTGATTAAATTGTTACGTTAGTATCTCGCGCTTTTTTAGGATTATGTTTGATTGGATTGTTACGTTCGTTTACGTGAGAACTTTCAGAATTCTGTTTGATTGGATTGTTACGTTAGTATCGTGCGCACTTTATGAATTCTGTTTGATTGGATTGTTACGTTAGTATCGTGCGCACTTTTAGACATCTGTTTGATTGGATTGTTACGTTAGTATCGTGCGCACTTTTCGAATTCTGTTAGATTGGATTGTTACGTTAGTATCTCGCGCACTTTTAGAATTCTGTTTTATTGGATTGTTACGTTAGTATCTCGCGCTCTTTTAGAATTATGTTTGAATGGATTGTTACGTTAGTATCTCGTGCACTTTTAGAATTCCCTCTGATTGGATTGTTACGTTAGTATTTCAAGTACTTTTAGAATTCGGTTTGATTGGATTGTTACGTTAGTATCTTGTGCACTTTTAGAATTCTGTTATTAAATTGTTACGTTAGTATCTTGCGCACTTTTAGACATCTGTTTCATTGGATTGTTAAGTTAGTATCTCGCGCACTTTTAAAATTCTGTTTGATTGGATTGTTACGTTAGCATCTTGCGCACTTTTAGAATTCTGTTTGATTAAATTGTTACGTTAGTATCTTGCGCACTTTTAGACATCTGTTTCATTGGATTGTTAAGTTAGTGTCTCGCGCACTTTTAAAATTCTGTTTTATTGGATTGTTACGTTTAACTAAGTATTTTGCACACTTTTGGAATTTTGTTTGATTGGATTGTTTTGTTAGTATTTCGCACACTTTTAGAATTCTGTTTGATTGGATTGTTACGTTAGTATCTTGCCCACTTTCAGAATTTTGTTTGATTGGATTGTTACGTTAGCATTTTGCCCACTTTCAGAACTTTGTTTGATTGGATTGTTAAGTTAGTATCTGGCGCACTTCTAGACATTTGTTTGATTGGATTGTTACGTTAGTATCTCGCGCACTTTTGGAATTCTTTTTGACTGGTTTGTTACGTTTAACTTTGTATTTTGCACACTTTTTAAATTCTGTTTGATTGGATTGTTACGTAGGTATCTAGCACACTTTTAGAATTCTGTTTGATTGGATTGTTACGTTAGTATCTCGAGCACTTTTAGAATTCTCTTTAATTGGATTGTTATGTTAATATATTGCACACTTTTAGAATTGTTTGATTGGATTGTTACGTTAGTATCTCGTGCACTTTTAGAATTCTGTTTGATTCCATTGTTTTGTTAGTATCTGGAGCACTTTAAGAATTTTGTTTGATTGGATTGTTACTTTAGGATTTAGCGCACTTTTAGAATTCTGTTTGAATGGATTGTTACGTTACTATCTCGCGCACTTTTAGAAATCTGTTTGTTTGGATTGCTGCGTTGGTATCTCAAGCGCTTTTAGATTTCTGTCTGATTGGATTGTTACGTTAGTATCTGGCGCACTTTTAGAATTCTGTTTGATTGGATTGTTGCGTTAGTATCTCGAACACTTTTAGAATTCTGTTTGATTGGATTGTTACGTGAGTATCTTGCGAACTTTCAGAATTTTGTTCGGCTGGATTGTTACGTTAGTATCTTTCGCACTTTTAGAATTCTTTTTGATTGGATTGTTACGTTAGTATCTCGAGCACTTTTAGAATTCTTTCTGATTGGATTGTAATGTCAGTATCTGGCGCACTTTGAGTATTTTGTTTGATTGGATTGTTTTGTTAGTATCTCGCGCACTTTTACAATTCTGTTGGATTGGATTGTTACGTTAGTATCTTGCGCACTTTTAGAATTCTGTTTCATTGGATTGTTACGTTAGTATCTCGAGCACTTTTAGAATTCTCTTTAATTGGATTGTTACGTAAATATCTTGCGCACTTTCAGAATTTTGTTTTATCGGATTGTTACGTTAGTGTTTCGCCCACTTGTAGAATCTGTTTGTTTGGATTGCTGCGTTGGTATCTCGAGCGCTTTTAGATTTCTGTCTGATTGGATTGTTACGTTAGTATCTGGCGCACTTTTCGAATTCTGTTTGATTGGATTGTTACGTTAGTATCTCGCGCACTTTTAGAATTCTGTTTGATTGGATTGTTACGTTAGTACTTCGCGCACTTTTAGACATCTTTTTGATTGGATTGTTACGTTAGTATCTCGCGCACTTATAGAATTCTGTTTGATTGGATTGTTACGTTAGTATCTCGCGCACTTGTAGAATCTTCTTCGATGGGGTTGTTGCCTGGTAGCATCTGGCGCACTTTCAGAATTCTGTTTGATTGGATTGTGGCGTTTTTATCTCGCTTTTAGAATTATTTTTGACTGGATTGTTACGTTAGTATCTTGCACACCTTCAGAATTCTTTTCATTGGATTTTTATCTTAGTCTTCTTGAACTTTAGGATACTCCCTCTTTCGTAAGCTTCGTTTGTTTTTTCAAAGGAGTAATTTGCGGCTTATCATTTCCTAGCACCAGGATTTACATCTAAATGTTCTTATCTTTATTCATGGTCCTATAAAGAATTCCTGCGAACAGAAGCTTGCAATGCAAAAATATTCTGATGCTGTTACTTTTATGGCTTATTCGTCGAAAATTGAACAAGAGCACATTATTCCATTTAAAGAGGCACTCTGCTGATAAGTATAGATAAAATTTAAGTCAGTGGATATTAGATTTTATGCACAAGTTTCATGCGAATTCCTTCGTGATCTCAGGAGTTGTTGGCGAGAATTTAGAATTCCTGTTTATTGTGGCCTGAAATCAAGCGGGCGAAAAAACCTGAATTCTAAAATGTAACTTGGAGTCATTTCGACGAAAACAGGTACAATCAAAATTCTTCGAATCTATTAGAAAAAGTTAATCAGTGGTCATATCAAATTTATCGTTAAATCCAGGTTATGCTCTCGTTAAATTGTATAGTCACACAATAACTAAAGATTTCAATACTGACTTACTGACAAACCAACACTGAACTCGATTACATTTGGTTAATTCATGGTTTACTTTCCATTTTTTTGCAGGCTGACAGATGAATTTCCATGATGCTTCAACCACGAATCGAATTTCAAGTCGGAGCTAGGAAGCTAAGATTCAAACGCCAAAATCGAGGGCTGGAAAATTATTATTAATGATAAACGCCGTTCAACAAGAAATGTTCCCGCCAAAAAAAACTAGGTCCTTGGACGCATGCTCTTTATTTATTCTGTAAGTAACTTCTGTTCAAATATGGCGAATTTTCCCGCCAAAAGAAATTCTTTTTTTCAAGTGTAGTTCTTCATTATCACTAGACAGACTATTTATTAACTTGTTGTCCTTTTGCATTATCATAAACAAGTCAATAAAGTTATCGGTTTTTGTGTCAACTTTTATTGTCTCTCAGTATGCATTCAGTAATCCACAAAAGTTTCATATTCTCTTTAATGATAAGTTGATTTATTAAGTAATTTTCAATTGAATCAATAACAAGGTGTCAAGAAAAATTTTTCGTATATATAAGACTTTTGGCGGGAAAATTTGGATCATTTTGCACAGAGTTTCCCTTGGCAACTTTTTCGGCAAAAATTTCAACAAGGCTTCCTTTAAAAAATACCGCCAAAAGTAATTTAACAGCATCTCGTGCAAAATAATGGTAAAGGAAACAGGCCAAATTCTCCTTCATTCTTCGAAAAAAAATCTAAACAATCTAGAAAATTCTTTGTCTCTTTCAGAAGAGGTCTAATTCGACAATGTATATCTCTCAACCTTTTATTTCAGAGTCCATTTTTTTGCACGAAGTGATGGTTGGAGGTTCCTAACGAAAAAGCATTATTGCAAGCTACATAGCGTCCGATAGAATATAATCTGTCTCCAAAATTGTGATAAATTTCAGAGCCAATGATTTTTTTTAACCCTCTACCTTACTGTGATGTATCTAATCGGAGTAAAAGATCTTTAAAGCCGCCATATTTCGACTGTAACACAGGAAACTAGTTGAAAAAACACGAAAATATTTAGACTATGAGCAAATTCCTTTATTCAAAAATTCCTATTTTGGCAAAATTTAAATGAAAAACATGGTGACTTCTCGAGCGTACTCTTTGATATTGATTTTAGCCACACAAAAAAAGCCACGTTAAGAAATTTTTAGGCTCCAAGTTTCTCGAATTAAATTTGCGAATAAATTTAACAAAGTCGGAGCAAACTATTCGATTTTGAATTTAGCCTTATAGGCTTAGACATTTAAAAATTAAGCTCCAAGATCCGAAATGCAATTTTAGAAATGAATGATATTAATTTTTGAAGCGGACTCTCAATACTATTTTAGCCAAAAAGCGGCCACGAAATTCAAAAGTTAGAATCAATCTATGAATTCCTGCAGCGAATTGTTCTGAAAGATCTAGTCGCTAAACGCGTTCAATTTCTGTTTTATTGTAATCATATGAACTAGTTTGAAGACAAAAATTTCATAGTTTTGTTGATTATTTTTCTTTAGGTATTCCCGTGTTACACCGAGTGACTGCTCCAAAGATCTTTCTCCCACTTACAATAAGGAGTAAATTAACTACGATATGATTTAAAACTAAATGCCTGGTACAAAGGGTAACAATCGATCCTTTTACGAGTGCGAGTATATGAACAAGTTTTTTGGACAACTTAAGTATGATCATAAAAAGTTCGTGATGAAGAAACCATTTTATATAAACCAGTAGAATGACAACCATTCTCGTAGTGGAATCAAAAGTACTAGCTTTTCAAAGCGAGGACACAAATACATTTCCATAATTTTGGTATAACTAGTTTGCATATTTAGGTCCGCTTCGTCTTCTTAACTCCAATGTGCTTTCTGTGCAAATCTCAATTGTAAAATATGTAAATATGTTTAAAATTCCTTAAATTCCCATGAAACTCGTTATCAATGCGTGAAAGCATTCAACAAGAAACCGTGATAGCAGTTGTGATTTGGTTAACTATCAAATTCATTTTTTTAAAATTTGCTTTTCTGATCGTAACGTTTGTCTGGGTAATTTAACGTGTTTTACTAAGATTAGAATCGTGATGAGCAAATATGAATGTAGTATTCTTTTTCGAGCGAGACAAATATGATCTTTCATAACAACGAATCCTTCGCCAATAGACCTATTTTCTGTTTACTTGTCAAAAGCTTGCCTCGTATTTTTACGTTGATTTTAGTCAAGTCTGAAAATTACTTTTTAACGATCTGCGAAACAAGTCACCTTCTTAATTTCAATCGAATAAATTCTTCTCTCGGATCATAAAAATCTTCATTCATTCTTCGTAAAAAATAGTCAATTTGAACTGGTTTATATAGCGGTTAATTTCAACGTTATCAGTTTCTAGAAAGAGCTCGTGACCAGGCATTAGAGTTTTAAAACATACATTACTTCCAAATGGAAACCGAACTCAGTTGATGGCACAAAGTAACAGATATATCTCTAAGATGGCACCGTTACAAATTCTTGCTTCGTGTGTGGAAAACAATTTTTTACTTTTTTCCACAAAAGTTCCTAAATTTCCAGTTTAATACAGTTCATGCCGAAATTGAATTTTTAATTGAAACAATCATGAGTTTTTGGCCAACTGTTTAGCTTAGTATCATTCATTTGTCAATCGTGATGCACGATCGTCTAGGCGAGGGTAGTCTTGAATAGGTCGTTTGTCGAAACTAGGGACTGACTTCAGTAGAGGTCATTAGAGTCGAGTGCACAATTGTTTGTAAGTCGAACGTTGCTACTTTGGTTTGAAAAAGTGATTTGTCAGATTTGCAGTAAAATGGCTGTCAGACTCAAACGGCGTTCGTTGGTTAGTTGGTTCTGTTTAGTCATTTAGTGACCGCGTTGGTCTTTTTTTAAAGTCATTTGTATAAAGTACGGATAGTTAGTGTCATGTGTTGTGGAGTCTTCTCTAATTTCGTAAACTAGCTTTTCAAGTCAGTCTTTGAAGATAGCGCAAGTCGATGTTGTTGAGCAGTGTGATTTTCGAAGTAAAAATATGCAAATCGATCGAATCTATCAAAAGATTTCAATTTTGAAGTCCACTTCGTCTTTGTCTAGCCTAAGTGTTTTGGTCGAGTGCCACTTTAATATCACCATTGTATGACATCAACTGTGTTATCTACTGTGATACTAACTGTTAGACAACCCCCCAAAAAAATGAATGATCAGAGCTTCGAAATAAATGACTTAAGTGTCAACATTCCGTAGCTAGGATATGTCAGTTTCCAATTCTGCATAACAATCCGTAACACATCAAACTACTCCAAAAATGGTGGCTAATTGAGAACTATTCACTTACCATGTAATCCTTTCTATCCATTGGAGAAAGAACAAAGACTTCATACAATAATTTAACATATAAATGGCCACCATTTTTGCTACTATTACTAAATAGTTTTAAAGTTCTTATCTTTGCAGTATCCATTAAAATTCATCGATTCCAGTGTCTTCTCTTGACCAGAATCTTTGTTCTTCCGTTCTTCCATCCTTCCGACAACAATTCTCTTCCTGAAAGTAGAAAATATGAATTTGATCAGGAAATGCTTGCCTTCCATGAAGACTAAATTTTCATAATTAAAATTCTATATCATGCTTTGCTCTTTGATGCAAATGAATCAAAGGCCACTGAGTAGAAGAGTCTTCAGACTTCCACGTGGCCGCATTCAAATACAAAATAAAATCCCCAATACATTTAGCAAGCAAAACATTTTTATTTTAGCATTTCACCAAAAAATTTACAATCATAGGTTTTGCTTTTCATGAAGCCAACACCCTGATACAGTTTAATTTCAAATGAAAATCCGCTCAGACCGAGAAACCGATTCGTGCTACGTCTTTGAAATGAAATTACTCGTTTAGATCTCTGAGGGAGCTTAAGGCGATATTTTTTAAAGGCAATGCTAACCAGTTGTTGTAGTGACATAAGAGTGCTTTCTTTGCTCTTCTTTTCTGGTTCAGTGCCTCCTTCCTTCCACACCGCGACGTTATGTTTAGCACAACAGCCGGCACGTCTTCTCTCTACGACGGACAGTGTGGTTTGCCAAAAATTTTACAACTTCTAATGAATATGGATGAACAACTGCAGCCAATAATCGGCTGCTACGTCACAGATTTGACGCGGATTTCTGTTTGCACGCTCAGCCAGCTAATCAAGAATCAAGCTAAAGGATCGGCTGAGGAAAAATTCCCAGCCACTGAAGTTTAGGAACTACAATGTGACCAGGAAATTACTCTGACACTCGAAAAGATCTTATCTGAAAGACTGATATCATTAAAAACAATACATCTCAGTAAGAAAAAAATATATTTCATTAAGGCCTCGTTTTAAAATTGCGTGAATAAATAAATAATTTCTCGTTCTCATAAAAATATCGCAAAGATGACGATGACGCACTGTAATTTTCCAGTGAAGGAAAAAATCACGAAGAAATTGATGCATTGCTACTCTTTCATGAAGGAAAGAAAGGTTAAAACTACGCAGGATGAATTAAAAGTACTGCCATTGTTTCACACAAGGAGAAATCAACACGGGCACTGAGTTACTTCGTATTGACTATGTGACCAGCGCACGGTGCATCGAGATGCAGTTGTCTTAGGAGTTAAGAATTATAGTAGGGAAAAAAAAGAATTAGAGGGAGATGTTCATTCGTCTTATCTCGAGCGAGGGAGACAAAGAAGAAAACTTCTCAGTCCCCACGAGGAATCAAACGTCTACCCACTGAGCCACAAAGAGTCTACCATGACTCACGCCAAAACGAGGTCAATACGTGACACGTGTTCTGCTTACAGCTACGATAAGGAATGTCAAAATGCTCTATGTGTGAACAGAATAAGACAGAGACAAGAAAATTAAAGATATTTATCTCTCATTTTGCCAACCTTAGAATTTACTATCTTTCTTATTTGATAAATTTTTTCTTATAATCAACTCTAGAAAGAGCGATGTGCTGCCCTAACTCATCACCAGTCTGGGAAAAATCCATTCACTCTGCAGTTGCCTTGTTTAGAAGGCGAACATTGGCACATTAGCCCGTGAAACAGGTGCCATTCTTATATGTTTTTCCGGGCGCGCCGAGGAAAGCGTGAGATAAGCGTAAAGAAGGCGCTAGGAACGAGACCCACGCAAGGGGAGGAGCATGAAAAATTAAACCCCTCCATTTGCAAGTATCTCGCCTCGCACAAGTTTCATCCGCTCGCTAAAGAACTAAATACTGAAAAATTGGCATCTGTTCCATGCGATAGTGCCACGTTCAACATATTTAGACTTGTCACTTAACAAATAAAGAAGCCCTGACTATGCTTTGTTCTGTTTTAAAGCACGGAAGAAGTGGCTAGAGCACGAAAGAAGTGAAGGGGAAACACTGCGAAGGCGGGAGATCGCCATGATACCGCGATGAAACTGGCACTTTGTGATCGTAATCGTTCTAACTGACATCATACATGAGTTTAATAAATATTTGACAGAGACGTTAGTTTTGATGTTTCTTTCACCATTCTTGTTTTGTTTTGCTTTAAACACGAAACTACACTGTAATAGTGTTACCGTTTTTTAGTTTTTTTACCACACTTAAAGTTCATGACAACCTTACAGCGTGAAAACTTTAAAAAACTCGGGCAGTCCATTTACGAGTAAAGATAAAGAGACGTTTAAAAATCCATTAAAGATATTTAATTCTATTAGGAAATACTACCCGGACACAGAGGAGTATAGGTTGAATACATAAGTAATCACTCAAAAGTAAAGGTCACCTCTCGCATTCCTATTTCGAGGAGAGGATGTATTAATTGCTGCTCTTTAACAAAAAACAAAAACACGTTTCAAATCGGAAAATTGTTAGTTGGAAAGGAGGAAAAGGACACCGGTTGGTCTTATAATTAAGACATGCTAATAGGTATCTCCATGGAGCCTTTGATTATTTAGGCCAGTGTCGCCTTATGGCACAGTAAACGATACGAATATAAATAACTCTCTTTGTGCTCAGTAAGGAGTGTCTAAGAATTCTCGACCTTATGGGGTTCAATTTAAAGGCATGATGGGGAAGGGTGGACGGATTCACCCACGATTTTTAGCCTTCCTTTCAAGGATGATGTTTTTGATCTGAGATCCACAAAGCGTAACACAGAGATATTTAATATCTTTATTATGTCTCTAATAAATATTTAACTGGTACTAGATAGCTGAACCAACATTTTGAGCCTTTTCCTTGTCTTAGACTTTTTCGTTCTTCCTCTCACAATCTGAATTGAACTGGTAAAAAAAACAATGAGTTAGTCAGACAACCATTATTCTCTATGAACCCGTTTTAAATATACCGTATAACTCTTCGTTATGAAAAAATAACCCATTAAAATCTATGAGAGTTGAAAGTTTACCTCTCTCATAAATATTACAAAAAGGGATGGCTTCCCTGAAGGCCAGGTACTCAAAAAGAACTGTCACCAGTTTTCAAAATAACATCTCAATCATGCATAAAATACTCTTTATATACATCAAAGTATTTTTCTCTGAATAATTACTACCTTTGTCAATAGCACATTCATTGCTCTTGTACAAATCTCTGACTGGATATAAACGTCTTTGTTCAGTCTTGTTTTTTTTTTGATGTCGATGATAAAAAAAAATAAAGAAAAAGTATAAGAAAAATACAACCTCGATTAAATCTCTCTAAATATCTGATTTAAAAAAACTAGGTTGATTGTCAAGGACAAGGCAATAACGTGAACAGCTGACATACATTTCATTAAGTGGACACAACCGACAAACTGAACACCTGAACTTGAAGGACGTATTTCTCTTTGGAGTCGAACTGAAGAAGTTTTTTAACCTTTAATCAATGCATCAACAGATCTAATTTTAACTGTCAATCCAAAGTAAATTATGTGGGTGAAATTTGTCCTCTACAGTACATCATGTCTCTACTCAGAACAATTCTCTTACCCCTCCCTTATTGATTAAGTCTGAGATTGGTACTAGCGAATATTTGATGATGTAACTTTGAAGCAATCTGAAAAGCATTTATCAATACCAATATTATGCAATGGTTAGTCTGACAAGTGAACATGAGTATAAGATGTTATTGCTTAAAACAATTCTTCACACCTCAGTAACTATGTCACAGCATAATATACTGAAAAACTGCTTGATTGTTAAAGGACTATTGGTGTTATTGTTCATTCTTGATTCCTCATCCAGCAACAGAGCACCATGCACATCAATGCACATAGAAAAGGAAACAGTAATTTATAATCACTGGCAGCCTGAGTTTTAACCCAGCATTTTTATGCTAACATCAGTATGTAAATTCTCTAAACTATTCTCTATACATTTTCTAAGGTGCTGACAAGGAGAATTTGTTTAGCAATCAAGAGATTCTCCGGTTAGTGATCATTTCCTTTATTCTCATGACTTACATGAGTGATTCAGAGGTGATATTGTGAGGTGAAATAAGATGCTAATCACACTTAGGTGTCAAATGGTAAAGACACAACAAGCCACCAATGATGCCTGCAAACCTATTTTGGCTAAAGAGGTCACCAGAAGAGAAAAAACAAAACAATTAGTCGGATGAAAAAAAAAATTGTTTAAGATGGTGTCAAACATTAAATAATCATCCTTCCATCAACAGAAAACAGAACAAACTGTGAATAAGGTTTCCAATGGACAACTTGAACTGAAAAAGGTTTTTTTCTTTTTTGGTAACAATTAGTTCATACGTCAGCATGCATTCATTGAGATATGAAGCATGTGGGAGTTTGGAGAGTACGAAAGATGCGTAAAAGTTGCTCGAGGCATAGCCTAGAGCAACTCTTGAGTGCTCTCTAAACTTCCCAAGTGCTTCATATCTCAATGAACACACAGCTGACGTATGAACCAATTGTTTTAAAACATTTTCAACCCAATGGAAAACGTTTTTCTAGAGGAATATGTTTGCTGATGTCATGACCGTGCACAACAGGAATATGAAGCACCCTCGCGCAATTGAATTTGATTAGACAAATTTACTAGCTATGTTATAACACTTCCTGAACTTAATGTTTTTAGGAACCCAAAACTCATGCAAGATTTCTTTACCCAGCAAATTCAAAGCCCAGTTTCAAAAGCACAGGAATTGATAACCAACAAAGCTATCTTAGGTATGAGAAACATGTAACTTAAGCCTACTTTACAGTAAATGGTTACCAAAAGCAAACTCCAGTAAATAAATTTTAACTGGATGCAATCTCCAATGCAGAACCTCAGGTAAGGTCAGTCTGAACTCAAGCCAGGCGCCCACCCACCTGGAGCTTATTTGATTGCATGATATGAGAAGCCACCTGAAAATCATTTTGTACCTCTCGAAGAAAAAAGAAATCTCATTCACAGTGTATTTGACCTTCAAATCTCCAAAAGCGGTTTTTTACTATCCTTAATCAATCTGGAGAACCCAAGCTGGGTTCAAGTATTCATTCTAATAACTTACATGCAATCATTTTCAGGACTTTCATGATTCTAAAGATCTCAAACTTTAGGACATGCATCTGCAGGAGAAAAAAGAAAAAAATGATTTCAATACCATATTATGTCATTACAAGATATCAAAAATTGGTCCACTGAGCCTTCCTCCATCAAGGTAAGAAGGAATTGAAGTTTTTTCTTAGATGAACTCAAAGTCTGCTTTGAAATTTTAGATGCTTGAAAGAACTTAAGTTTTGAAAGTTCATAAATGAAATATGTACAACAGCAATAATGTTACTTTCCTCCATTTGCTACCACACAGTATATCAACATTATTTTTTGATGGTGTGTAATGCTTCTCTTTAAGCTCAAAGTTTTAAAATTTAAGTCGAGTTCTTGTCTCAGTAGTTTCTAACTTATGCAATCAATGCAAAATAGTGTAAGCTCAGCATATTTGAATAAAAACTTTCCTTGATTGCTCCCTTCACTCAGTTCCAAACCACAAAACATAAGAACAAACTATGCACAACTTGTCCAATGCTAGTCTCTGAAATATTGTCCCTCATGCCATTGCATATATCTTGGCTGTAAAATTACTGTACATCCTGGAGATAATTAGCACATGCTTAAAAGACTGTATTAGGTTGGATTTTGAGTCAGCTCCAGTCTGCTAAAGCTATTTTGCTGTTTTGGCAGATGAAGGTAGCATTCACTTTTTGTAGTTTCTTTCTTGACCATTAATTTGCGTGTTGGATAAGAGAATGGTTACACCAACTTGGCACCACACGACTGTTGGCCATTTATCATCATGTTAATTTATGGAATAATAAACAACACATTCATTCATTTTCCTCTTCTCTGTCCCATGGGACACTAGGTGACTTCAACATGGCACCAAGAGGACTGCAGGTAATTTACTGTGAACAATTGAGTTGAAAACATAAGTTGGCCACTGTAAAGGATAAAAAAACTGACGTTTTGAGCATTAGCCCTTTGTCAGAGCGAAATGTCAGCTTTTTTACCCTTTAAAAACTCAGGTTTACCCTTTAAAAACTCAGGTTTTCTTCTTTTTACTAATATGAACACATGAATATATTTCCCTTACCAAGACTCAAAAGAGGATAGGTCGAGGCTGACTCTTCCAGCTGTTATGAAGGTGTTAAGAGATCGAAATCTTAAAAATCTTATCAAGTCGTACGCTAAAAGATGGAATCATTCATCAGAAACTTACTTCAGGAGGAGAAAAAACCTTAAATATTCACTTTAAGTCGCTCCGCCATTTTCCCCTTTCATCACGGAATGCCGGGGAGCAAATCGTCACCCCTTCTGGGGGAGGGCCAGAATAACGGCTAATGATTGAGGCCCTTGGGGGACCTGTTCAAGAAAGTCTGAAATGCCAGGAAAGGCTGTTTGTTTGTCTGAGTCACGGCAGGGGTCTCAAATTCGTGACGTAATATGTGCGCAGCGCTATTGTCGCTCACAGTGTTTGCCTACCGTGTTTTCTTCTCAGGTAATTACGACAACAGCACTTTTGAATTTAAGGAGATGAAGATAACAGGTAGAAAGAGTGAAATAGTTTTTTAACTGAGACGATCATAAAATTTGAATTTCATTTTCCTGCACAGCCAAGGAATGGTTGAAACGAAAGTACAGAGATCATAAAACAGCAAAACTCTGTACGAATATAAAAATGTCCGAAAGAATTCACCAAAAAATAACACAATATCGCATCATCGCAAATTTTACGTTCCCTTGTACTGGTATTTGCCTTTATTAGAGTTAAGTTACATGAAAAAAAAACCCTCGCTTGTACCACCGTGGCCCTTATTTGACGCTCGTCCCTAAAGCTCGCTTTCACGTCCGCAAACCGTTCATTTGTCCTGATTGTAAATGTCTTTCTAGTGTAAAAATTGTCAAGTAATTAATAGCCCTATTGTGGACGTTTCCTTTTGCCTTTTCTTAAGGACAACAGACAGCATGAAAGAGGAGAGTCATAGGAACTAGCGATACGAAGAAGGTGGGCGAAACGCAGTTTCATTAAAAGAAGCTGTTGCTATTTATCGAGTATGGAGGTCAAAGACATCAAATGATTTACTAGAAACGATTAGCGTGCTCGATATTGATTATTTTCCAATTACGTGCGTCACACAAGATTAGCCCCCACATCCGGTGATTATATATTAGTGGCTTGACAGATTGATTGTAGTCGATAGTTGCCCCATTGTGTCTATGGTCACAGTACGTATGTAAAACACCGTACAATACATAAAGAGCAAAAAAGGCTTTTCCAGAGAGTATTTGATATCTTTCGAAGAAAACTACGTGACATTTAAACAAATCCTTTACTCCTTCCGGTTCGATGAATTTGATCACTGAAATACTCTCACACACCGGAGATCGCACGTAATACTTTGATGCTAAACTTACTAAATTTAGTAATAACAGACTTTGTACGTGATATGCTCGGCGTTCTTTCTTACCACGGCGAAAATTGTGTCTTTAAAGCTCAAGATTTCTCCGATCAAATTACGAGGCGAGTGGCTTTACTCATTACCTATCGTTATGCCCTCATGTGGCTCAACTTAATCTTACTTTACACGGATTTTCTATTTTACAGTCTATTATGCCATTACATTATCCACTCGACCCAATCACTAAGCCGCGTGCTAATACCCAGACAAAAGGCCAGTTGACATTCTTACGATAGTAAATGAGAGCCAACGTCAAAACACGCACTGAGTAGGAAGACGCAATGTTCATTGTAACTGCAGCGAAGACGATTCATAGAGGCTAATCGCATCGTATGACAAATGGGTTGTGGAACCAGCTCTCATCTTCCGAAAAGAAGTAGGTATTTGTCCCTAAGGTTATCTTTTGTGTAGATAAATCCAATTCGTCAAGACCACTGTGGTTCTGTTGTGGTGAGGCTGGTATTTTGCCTGAAAGCTGCGGTGGTTGTCAGCGCTGGATAAATTAAATCAGAGAATTATGGCTCGATAAATTAGTTCGATACTCACTGAATCATTCCCTTGCGTGAGGTACATTTTGTGAAAATTAATGGCCTACAGCGTTTAGAGTCTAAAGCCACTGAGCAAAGACTCGGCAATTACTAACTTTTACGGCGTTTGGACACGTTTTCACTTCTTGGTTAGTGTATAGCCTAACCACAATTTTCTGCTCTTAGTTTATTGATGCTCGATCAACGGCATATTTATCATGAAAAAGTTAATTTGTATTTGACCGAGCAATCAAGGCTAATATAAAGAAAGAGTGAGTTAATTTAGTTTCATAGTATAAAATTATGATATTCGTTCATTTCCGCATGAAACAATTAATCTTTCAAGCAAATGTTTAGCGATATATTGAGATAACTGGCAGAAGTATTTGTATGAGGAATTTTGAACAATTTTTGACTGTCGCGATCGAAGGTGATATTTCGGGAAACTTTTAGTGTAAGATTTGTATTGTAGATATTGATATTTGCTTTCCCGCGGGTTCTGGCAACGGAGAGAAGTCATAAACCCTCAAAGACACATGCAACATTCACACTCGAGCTTGATTACGTATATTTCCACTCAGCTACCGCATCTCCAGTCATACTGGACCTGAATTTTGACTATAATTTACGTTTAAATTATTTGAAACATTTCTCAACTAATACGCATAATCTCTTAACAACTTTCTGTTTGTCTACCGCCATAACAACCGAAGAAACATCAATTTTATTTGCTCTGAAAGCAAACAAATCCCGGCGCCGGTCTTCCTCCGTTTCCGAGTCTGCCTGCTTTTAACTTGTAGTACAATCAGATGCAAAACGATCTGTTTAAGTGAAGATAATTCATCGAAGATACTATAAAGAAGAAATTCAAGGCTAATATATTACCTTGTAAACCTTAATAGAGTAATTTTATGAATTTTGGGGGCAATCAATCTTGGTATTTCGTCAAGTCAGTATAACTTAATGCTTGCCTTCGGCTTTGTCTTTTAAGTGATATCCGAAAGCTCGTTGGAAATGCTTTAGGTTTATTTCAATAATACATTTTTCTCATGATGCTAATAATATTTGGAGACAATCTCGTTTATTGTTTGTAGATCCAAAACGATTCTTAAAGTTTGAACTGATTTTGGTGATCGATGTTGGTATCGGTGTTGCAGACTGAATTAACTTTTCAGTTCGGCTCCACAGAGTTTCCCGTTTAAAGGGAGGTCTCAAGATATTTCAACACTTTTTTTTGCCATAATCATCGATGTATATATGAAAATTAAAAGTTGGGGCCTTTTGGAAGTTGTTTTCTTAACTGAACAAGGGAAATTACTACTTGGATGCGCAAACAGCCATGATGATTAACACACCCACCCCTCCCCACATCACATTCCAAAAAAAAAAAAAAAAAGAAACTTAAGAAAAAATTTGAGAAAAATGTCGGAACTACGTTCGTATATATTTTGGTATCCTGCTGTAGTAAAAAAAAAAAAAAAAAAAAAGAGCGTATGTATACGATGATAAAAGAGAAGATAACCCACGCTTCGACACTTGCTCTACTTGACAATTAATCAGGAGTGCTGTGACCAGTATTGTCGTCAAATCATCGCCCTATCACAACAAAATATTCCAAAAATAATTGAAGTTTATAGCTATTAACACTTATGATGGAGTCTACGATGTTTTATTTCCGTTCATTTAAGTTTATTACTACTAGAGTCATGTTTCAACGTAGAATTCGTTCTCTTCGTTCTTCATTTGGAACCAAGTAACTCTACATTTAAAAACAATTAGGTCAGTCTTTGCAAGAAAAATCGTGTACATCACATTCATCAGAGTTAGTCATCAGAAGTTTCACGCCAATTCGGAATCTCGTTTTGCCCGGCTCCGGCATCAAAGCTTCACTTTTTCATGCCGTCATTACAACCCAGCTTCAGAATTTCATATCCGCTTTCGTATCCGCCTATTACCGTAGAGCTCTGCATCTGACGTGGAGTGAAACGCCACATGCAGTCTTTTGTGTCAAAGTTAATAAGCTGTAAACGGATTAGAGGTATAAGGTCATTACACTTGCGAAAAAAAAAATTAATTGCAGCCACTTGGTCTTTCAAATTTACGTCATTTAGCCCGGAAAGTAGTTCGTAAAAAAAGATTAACAAATAACAACTTTAGGAAGTGTCATTTGCTGCGATTACTTGATCTGACTGAGTATCGTTTGACAACTTTTCAATGATGTGATTGGTTTAGATAATGGTCCAGTGACAAGATGGTTAATGGTCCAGTGACAAGATTTCTGGCTACTATCTTACCAATTTAGAGTCTGACTGAAGGATCTTTTGAATTTAGGAAGTAATCAATTTTGAGATGGTGGCTAGTAATGATACTAGTTATAGTTCTCACTAGAGCTGCCCCCGCCCTACAGTACCATTTTCTTTTGTTTTTTTTTTTAGTTGGGCTTGTTGTTTACAGTTGTGTAATTTTTCTGTTATGTTGTTACGGAATTGTGGCTCAATACTTTGGTTTTAGTAATTTTGGATCTCAAAATACTACAAGTGTACAAAATGTAGTTTTGCGAAGTGCTTGGGATGTTTTTTTTGCTGTAATTTACAATTACAACCAGTAATTTCCTTTCTTTGACTACTGTTTACTTTCAGTTGTGCTGCGAGTCCTTCGCGCCCAATAACAGACTTGCCTCTGACAAATCCAGAAATTGCCGAGTCTTTCGGCTTTGTGCAATAAGCTTGATTTGCGGCGGACAAATCGGAGTTAACCGAGTCTTTCGGTCAAAATGCTAAACTTACACCGTCTTCTGAGCATCGGTGAAATTATTTCTGTATTAACTTCTGTATAACACAAATGAGTCAAGACAGCTTTTAAGCACAAAACAGCACTCTTCGCGCCTTTCACACTTTGATGGTCGCGTGGACTCCGACCGAAGAAACTCTAAAACTCTGAGAATAATCCAACATCAAAGCAAACGAGTTAGAAGCTCAACTTTTTCATGTATTTGATATCTGGTTATACTTTAATTATGCTGCAAGTTCTTTGCTTTAAGTTCTCACGTTAGCTGACTGAGCTGTGGACCCTCCGCCGCCTTCGATTGAGACTTCACACAACCGTTTCTCTTTTGACGGATTCTGATCACCTTTTAAACTCAAAACTACCTTTAATTGTTAGAAAGATGCTATACACAATTACCGTTGGACTTGGAAACGCTTCTCGACGCGGACGCTTAACTCGAAATCTCGACAAGGACAAAGCTCGTGTCAAAGACGCCGATCCCAAAAGTCCTCGCGCGCGTGTCTTTTTGCTGGCCGCCCATGACCATTTGCGGGAAAAACGTTGATACCTTGCGGCCGTGCAAGCGATCAAATCGAGATTTTTTCTGGTTATGATCTACCGAAAATACCTACATTCTCTCTTCTCAAGTCTTCCTCTATATTACGCGGGGAGTCCTAAGGTGCCTCCTCGGGTTTTTGGCCCTCTGAGGCCAAAAAACCCTGCGGGGCCAATAAACATTCTTCGGTCTTGCAAAATATCTGAAAGCTCGTTAAAAAAATGCATAAGTTTAATTTTCTTGAGTGATATACTCTCTCAGCATGTGATATTGTGAGACGATCTCCTGTTTGATAGTAGACGTTACAACTGAAATGTGAATTAAGTTCTTAATCGTTGCTTTTCTAGTCGAACAGATTGAACAATGAAAGGGGAGGGGGGACTTTCGGGCCGGTCATTTACGCGAGGTCTAACCCAAACCACGGTTTTACACAATCAGTGAGTCTCAGGCTTTCTTTATAGGAGTATTGATTTGATGAAATAAATGTCTTTCCATTGTTAGCTCTCGGCCCTCTTGACATTGGTCACAAGAATAAATGTTCAGATAAAAGGTTCCGCAAAATTGAGGATTGTTTAGGACGCGGTTTTGCCACATAAAGACTAAACTTTGTTTAAATAATCAGACCAACAGACGGTTTGCATAAGAGGTTTTCTTTCTCACCAGAGTATTTAAGGCTTGAGGTGCCAAAGGGAGAGATCAGAACAATTTGAGAACTATGTTGGCTTAAACTTTGGTAAATATTTTAAGTAAATCACAAAGTAGCGCCCGGAGTCATGAAATTCAATTAAGTCTTTACTCAGTCTGCTACAAATTTTGGAAACTACAAATGAGACAAAATTTAAATATTATGGAAATTTTTACCTTAGAAAACAAAATAGGGAAACAAGGAACCATTCCTAAAAAATTTCGGTCAAGTGGTGAGCCTTCACTTCTGCAGAAGTATCCCGACTTACGGACGCCAGAAAGTCTAGTTTTTTTTTCTTTTTAATCATGAAATGATAAACGAGAAGATAAAACCATGGCACGTGTCGGCCCTTGTTACATGTTCGACCTTTATCAATACCAAAACAAGACCTTGGAAAATTGTTGCGCATCAAAATATACTTAACTAAGCAGCTGTAAATGGATTTAAGTTGGAAGTTTCAATTACAGTGGTGTTGTCGATCTATTTTTCGGCGATATATTAAACCCAAATGGATAATATTGTTGATAGATGTGATCTCGTCGTTCTTCATTTCGTGTAACTTGCCAATCATTCGCCTTCCCACAGGCACACCGAAGAATCGATTCCAAAAATCATTGACAATACAGTTATAGTTTTTGTCCCTATTCTTGCCAATTCAAAAATGTTCCCAGCTGTTCCATACTAGTCAATCTCCTGGTCCTATTTCACAGTTTTAAGCATCTCTTCTGTACCCATGTAAATAAACATCTAGCTCGTATATTTCAAACCAGCTTTTAAGCGATGCCACTAAGGGCTGTACTCGACTCACACTGTATCTTAAGTGCTTTAAAACTGAGTTTGTGCGTATCTGTCATTTATTCTTTAACTTTCATCGCAAACGATTTAAAGCTCTCGTGTTCCTCAAGTTAGAGCTTATTACGGCTCAGTGCCAAACCCCAAGAGTCTGCCGCAGAATCTAACCTCTGTTCAAGACCAAATTACCTTTAAAATTTAAAAGGCCAGCACATACCAAAAATATTCAACACACTGAGAATTATCTTTATTCCATAACGTGAAATTAAATCAGTGTTTAAAAGCCTCTTGACGCTGTATTGTCTATTGCAGATTCAAGTGTAATGGCTCGTGCGTTCATGCTTTAGTAGTGTTTGAGTATCTCCGTGTTATCTAATCACACAATTAGGATAAAAGCTTTAATGGTGGTTCAGATGCTTTCAGGATAAAATGGATGATGGTTTTGAAATAGTGCTGGAGAAAATTACAAACACTTTCATTAGGATTGAATTACTCAGCACCTTAAAAACCTTACTACAAACAGGAATAACAAATCATTTTTAATCAGAAAAAGTTTTTTTTTTCGGCTCCCAAAAGCCTAGAATCTCTTATCTGAACACTGCAATACTAACCAAGCGTTTGAGACATGCATGTAACCTTATCATTTAAACTGAAGGCGGAGTTAAATAGATGTCCATTCTGGAGTTCAGCTTTGCTCATTGGACAGATTTGCAGGTACCAGTATTGCTATCATCGATTTATAAGTAAGTGAGCATCTTGAGTAAGGGCCTTGGTTCAGTTACTCGCTGGTGCCACGAATTTTACCTTTGGTAGAACGTCAAGCACTTTGCTTAGTTTTGCTGTTCAGTTTGTTGCCCTCATGGCGTACCTTCGCAGGCAGCCGTTAAACACCTTGTGTTTTGCGGAGTTATCCCGATCATCTGCCAATGTGTTGAGGCTACGACGTTTGCCAGCTCTTAGTCTGCCGAAGTCCTGCTCTCGGAAGCGGTTGCTCCACACCTCGAGGTTTGTGAGAACCACACAATTTGCTTTTGGAGCTCGGCATAAAAGCTGCCGTATCTCATCGGGGCGAATAGCAAAAGCTTTACGTTCATCATTAACCGGTCAGCGGAAACATCGAGTAAGTAGTCGTGCCGATGTCAATTCAACTGATCGACCTTTGTTAAACCTTAAGCAAATCGTTACCCCACGAGCAGGGCAGAATGACCTTATCAGTGGTGGTCCTTTCGTGGATAACCTGTTTGAAAAGTCCCTCGCTCTTAGAGTTACTGATGAGATGACTATGACCATTTTCCAGCCGTTTATCGTGCCAGAGACCACCTCATCTCCGATCAAAAGGGCGTTCACCAGCTCTTGCCGTCATGACAGTGATTTAGGTGATGTGGCACACCCTCTCACACGCAGCATTGGGAAGTCCAACGTGGAATCTTCTTTTGATCTTACTTACTCTCTGGATGAGGGTGAGTACACTGTGTCATTTAGAGGGCTTCATCCAGAGTTTGGCCACTGTCCTAACTGTTATTGAGTCCCTGAATCCTCAAGTAGTCTCGAATGCTCTTTATATTAGTTGCACAACAACGGACGTTTTGCATTAGCTCAATGTCAGCAGAACTGAATGCTAAGCTAATACTAGTTTTTGTGACATTAAGTTTTGTTACGTGTCGTCCTCTGCTCTCTACTCAGTCAATTCCAGTCATAAAATATATATTGCCAATATATCTCTAAGGGCCAAGTACTTTTTTGAAAGAGGCAGTTCAAGCATCTTATCATACCTGTGAAGGTGCTTCAGTTAATTGTTTTTTCAATTTATTTTCTGATCAAGTTCACGACGTACGCCAACAAACTGATTACCACGAGCCGCGTGGTATTCGTCGTAACCGATAACGGTTAACTATTAGATGATGTCATCATCAAATCTGCCACTTTATCTTTGAATATATTGGCAGCAGTCGCCCGATAGGAAGGCAGTTTCGGAGCTGAGCTTTGTACCAAGGTTCTTCCGGATTTTTTTTTTTTTAACAAGGGCAAGGAAGGATTACTTTACTGATTTAGAAAGTGACTTCCTCCTCATTGTTATCCGACTACGAAAAAAATTGCGAAGTCCAGGTCAAATAGCGCTCGTTTTGAGATGCCTACGCTTTTCTATCTTCGTACAATCTGGAATTTTGGGATTGGACTGAGTGCGAATTATCATCATTTTCGATCTCACGCTTTTAACATGCAATCCATTGTCTTTCGATACTCTGGAATAACGCAACTTCGCCTAATATGCCCTTTATACCTGTATACGAACCATTGATATGTGTTTGATTTTTTATTTTTTTATTTATACTAACATTATTTGCCGTATTTGTAGACTGATAGCTAAAGATTCCTTATTCCAATATTTCTCCATGAACTTCATTACACATCTCTCCGACAGAAACTCGCGCCCAGTCCCAAGTGACAGTAGCGGCCCAACAGCGAGCAGAAGCTGCGTATAGACGACAGCGCATGGCACAGGAAAGAGAGCAGACTGCTGTTTTACGGGCTGAAATGGAGGTTGAGCGGGCTCGCATGCTGAAGGAAATGACTGGTGGAAGCAGAAGACCTTCATACTGTTTAGAACTAGAAAATCTGAAGGAAGAGGCACCCGATGATGGTGGGTTTTTTTTCATATTTGAAGTAGCATCGTCACCAGTTACAGAACTTTCGCCTTTCTTTTACCCAATCCGTTACAAAAATTAGTTAATCACTGGAAGAGGCAGTAATGGCGGTGATGCTTTTTTTTTTTTTAATTCCAACAGCATCATTGCCAATTAGAGGAAAAAAAAACAGGAAAGAAAGCCAATCGTGATTTAATCACACCTCTCCTGTCGTTTTCCCGGGCTGCAAGCGAATTAACAGGAATTTACTTTGAATTCTCATTCGCTGTTTGTGATATTAAGTTATTTCTGATTAGTTGTAGCGATTTATTTCAAATTGGGTTCTAAGTGCTCCATCGAAATGCGCTGAAACCAAGCTTTTACTACACTCCTCATCCTTGTTACAGAAGACGTTGTCTTTTACTCTTCAATCGCGTAAATCTGCCTAATATTCATTTTGAGCAAGCTTTTCAACCGGTTCTTCCCCAATTTTACACGGGAAGTAGTTTTGTCGCAAGAAATTGGTAATACATTTCCCAAATTGCTCGTAGGACGCTTGAGTAAAAACCCGGTTCAGCTTCACACCGCTTCTCTCCTTGCATACAAATATCGCTGTAGTGGCCCAGAGGTTATAATTTGTTTTTACTTAAGAATCGGCTGTATTATCTCTTTGATTGCAGTGCGTAAAAACCTGGAGGAATGTCTTAAAGATTATTCCATCATTGAGGAAAGAAATGCACGAAATTCGCTGCCCAATGAATACCCAAAGTCTGCATTTATAATGAGAAGTGAATCAAGGGATGAGACAGATGCTGACCAAAATACTCGACATCAAGCCCAAGAGAGCGACGAAAATGGAAATTTGGAGAGACGGAGTATTACAGAGGAGAGCAGTAATAAAGAACTTCGTCTTACCGTTGAAAAACAGCCTTCGTTACAAACTGGAAAAGATGACTTACCTCAAGCGTTCCTTAGCAGTGTTCACATTAAGGAAAACGAGCAGACCCGAGGATATTCGGGTGATGAAAAGCCCCGACGACGCTCGGGAGTGGATCAGATCCTGGCTCTGAGAGGTAATAACGAGAAAACCATGGAAGAAACCTCCCACGAAATCGATGGATCACACAAACTAAAGAGAAGTGAAGAAGTATCGGCTGTTCACGATTCAGATACAAGTCAGGATCAAACTTTTGGAAAAAGAGTGGACGATTTTAGAGATGTTACGGCGATCATTAAGGATGATTCCGCGGCTATGAGTGGTGAAAATTTAACGGCGCAGGATGATACTACTAAGATAACGAGTCCTGATGGATCAGTTCCAACAGAACAGATACCTAATGATGTAAACTATGCTAGTAGTGGCACCCATTCGGTCGCAGTTACTGAAAATTGGAACAAAGAGCATACAAGCATAGAAACCAAAGATACGAGCGATGAAGGCGAACATCATCAACAAGAAGAAAGCGAAAACGCCGCAAACGGTACTGAACGGAGTCAAACAATGATCAAGGCGTCCACAGGTCTGGATCCAGAGAAAATGGAGAGCAGTCATGCGGATATTGCGAGTGAGAATGGTGATGGAAAGGTGGCGACAGAAAATGATAAAAATGAACAGTTTGATCAGCTACGAGAGACCACACTTGAAGAAAAATTAACATCATAAAACAATAGGTGGAAGAACATAACCTTCTTGGTCGCCCGAATCTTATGCCTGCTTAGTTAAGAGAAGGACAACAAGTTTCTCAGAACAGGAAGTAGTAAAAGAAAAGTGACACCCCTACAAACTTCTCACCTTCTCTAAGTTGCCGTCTACGGTTATTGCGAATGAAATATTTGAAGAGGCTTGACGACTAGGAGTCGATCATTTAAAAAGCAGTTAGCGTTAATCTAAAACAACTGAACATTCTTAACTCGGTTTTGATTTCTCTTGTATGAAAATGTACATACGTAAGGGCTAACGTTCTCTGGAATTTTATCTTAGTGTAGATCAAACCTGAAGAAAGCAAAGTGTAGCAGGGCTCGAGAAGTGTGCCAAAAATGTATTTTAATCACTGGTTAGATTAACTGTATTTTGAACAAAACCATTTCAGATATCTCACTGCGAACAGGCCGTTATGGCCCTGTGGGAAGACAATTTCATAAAATAAATACGTAGAGATAACTCGTTATCATGAAGGAAAAGAGGAAATTAAATGATTAGAACATTGAAACGAGGTTCCACTTCGTTGCGAAGAATGTAAAGGATATTTGTATATTTAAATTTCCGAGCAATTGAGAGAAATTTCTCGTTAGCTTTTCCAGAGATATGATGTATTAAACAACTACAAAAAAACTCCTGGCTGCTAGAATTTTGCACTGACTTCATGTAATGAAAATTGGAAGGATTATATGATTACATGAGGACGATATTAGCTTTGAATTCCATTTTTCAAAAGAAGCTATTGTCCATATCACCATGCATATTTTATGTATAATCTTTCTCTCTGTCAGTGGGCGCTTTTTCTCTTACCGTATGCTAATAGCCCATCACAGATCACTGGAAATGCATCTTATTTGATGCATTCTCTTCATAGAAATCAAGGTACCGGTAGCAATTTACAAAGAAAATAACATCTTGAAGACTGTCATGTGACCTCTGAGGGAAAACCAAAACAACGAGGCGCATCAAATCTATTTGATTAAATGTCGCGTGTCAGACGCTTTGTCGGAAAGACCGACGAATGAGCAGACGGGAGAAAATTTGCATGGGTTAGCGCCACACCCCCCCCCCCCCCATGGTTTTTTCTTTCTTTTAGTTTTCCCCTCTTTTCCGCTCGTTCTCACAAATTGACAACGAGAAACTGGCGATAGTATACCATGCTATAAAATTTCATAGATATCGTTGATTTTCTGTCCTCCACAGATGGAGCCGCGAGGTTTTTGAATGTTTTTATCACATCAGGTTAGATTGATCATACATGCCGGCGGGGCCATAACACTTGATAATACAACGGTCTCCCGTACACACTTCATTTATATGTCGGCGATGTCCTTTGAAGTACGAAGCCTGCACCAAAATTAATCATTTTTATTCCAGGTGATGCAATTGATATCCTGACGATAAAAAAGACATTTCATGTTTACTTTTTTTAAATGTTGAAGATTTTTCGTTTTTCGAAGCAGCTTATCCTCGCATAACTACTTACAAAACGGACCTAGTGTGGTGAGAGCCCATTCCCTTATCGCAGAGCAACCGCAAAACATTTATTCTTCGCCTACGGCACTGATGGTCAGCCACCGAAAAATACCCTGGGGGAATCCTTAGGAGTAAGTTTTATTTGAAAGAAAGCGCGCAAACAACATCGAAGCTTGGGTAAATGTCCCTGAAATCTCATCGGTGACAACAGAGCGATACCTTATTACAGAGCCTGGTTTTGGTCTTTGCAGACGTTTCTGGAGACAAACGTTATGGAAATGCATGGCCAAGTTGGTCATGCATCAACAATTTGTCGTAGGCCCTGGGGAGATCTGTTCATTCGTCTTTGTTATTAATTTTTGGATTCTTCTTTATTTCTATTCACTACGCCAGGAGGTCTGCCAGAGCTGTTAGACAACTTCTTTTCTTAATCCTTTTATTTGTTAGAAAAAATTGTGACGGCCTGGTGTTCCATTTCGAGAAGAAAAGAGGAAAAGCTATCTTTAGGTTTCTGCTCCAAGCAATACACTTTACTATTTTTCCGAGGACAGATTAGAATTCACAAAAAACTAGAATTTCTTATGTCCCTTCATTCATCTTGTTACAGTCTTGTTGTCAAGAGAAACGCACCCAGATGTAAAAAAATTCACGGAATCATGAATTCATCCACAGAGACTTAATCAGTTTTTTTCGTTCTGAGGAGAATTAAACACACAGAACCTGTGATTTCATTCATTATTCAGAAGACAAAACCATTTCCAATCTTGTTCTTCTCCAGAGCTTGTCAAACTTTACTGATAACAATGTCAAAACAATCTTCCTTTTTTTTTTTTTTTTTTTTTCATATTTTTCTCTGTCAGAGAATGTGACCAAAATAAGGAGCAATCGAAGCAACAGCTCATCAAGAATTCTGTTTTCTTTCTGTTTTCTTTCATACTCTATTGCTAAACTTCAATTAAGGCTGCACACAATGCATCCGATATGCAACTGGTTTGTTGATTTTAACATTCATCATTCCCTATCGCCGCAAGCATTAATCGAATTTTTATTTAACTGATGAGAATAATTTATTGTTCATGGGCTTTTTCATCTCGGTTACCAACTGATGCGACGATTATTGCCTAATTGCGCTGAAAGATAGAGGAACAGTCCGATCACAGTAAATTTGAGCATAGTGAAGGTAAGAAATAGAGAAGAACCCTACCGACATATGAAGCAAAGTAAGTTTTATAGCAAAAATTTAAATACGCTCTCGTGATTCGAATGGCAGATGGCGTAGCATAACGATGAGGTTTTTTTGTTTTGTTTTTCTTTCCTTCCTTTAAGTTTCATAATACACAGACTGAAAGTGAATAGCATTTTTATAATGTTATAGTTGATCAACCAATCCAATCCTAATAACATGACGGATATGGTTGAAGATAAGAGTCACCTTGCACGAAATATTTGTTTTAAAGCAAGGAGACTTCGAAGGTAGAGGCAGATAGTTTGTTATTTTCTCGCTGCTTTTCTCGTTGTAACTCCGATCGTTTGAAGCCATCCGAATCCTTTCACAAGGAAAAAAAGAAGTAATAATAATAACAATAATAATAATAATAATAATAATAATAGTGATAATAAGAAACATGGACCGTCTCACAACCTGCTCCTGCGTAGTTGAAAGGAAGGTGTTTTAAAATATTTTCATTTAGGTCTGCTTACTCTCATTAAAATCGAATCAAGTCTTGTCGCGGAAACGTTCGATAGGTATTTTTATGGGTATATTTCAGTAGGAATGGTGGGGGGGGGGGGGGTCTACAAATCACAGAAGCTGCAGTATAAATACTGTAAGAAAGTGGTGAGAGAGAGAGGTCAGTTTTAACACAGCCCTCCTGTTTCAGACTAGAAAACTGTTTCCGGTGGCATACTAAGTGTCCATGTTCACAAGTAGATTGTGGTTAGAAATACAAAAATTGGTGACATACGAGCCATATCTCCCTGAAAAGTCGACATCAACAAGAAAAGCGTCGAGTAAAAAAAAAAAAACAAAACAAAACAAAAAACTCAGACGCTAAACAGTGATATGCTTTCCTTATGTTTACATTTTATTCTCTGAAGTCTTGAAGAAAATGTTGTATATTCGTGCACCTTTTATACTCTATTCTCTAAGAACCTGTCAGGAATACTGAACAAAATGTGATGAAACAGAAGGCATTGTGGGAAGAAAAACAAGATGCATGTTTGTCGTTTCCGCTTTCCTTCATTTCTTATGGAGTTTATGGTATTTACGAACAGAAAAACCAGTTGACTTTTGCATATTAACTTTGCAGTTTGTCAGATGTAAGTTTTACTATTTCTTAAGGTTACAAGGATGCCTAGAGGTCTTTTAAAAATATTTGAAAGCGCACTTACATATGCCACCTCTTAAACGCACTCAGAAAGAGGCACCTAGAAAAACCACAATGAAATTAATAAAATGAAATATTACAAATATTACAACCACGATGAAATATTAATTAACGTCGCCCTCGAATAAACGCCGCAGCATGATGCGGCGTTTATTCGAATAATGGACTCAAAAGGCACACAGCGATCATTGCTTCGATCGCAGAGGGAAATTTTGTGTGAACCAGACACAAATCCTTTTCAATGTATTATACCTGATGTCGAGGAGGCATATCTGTCATTAGATATTTATTCACTTTGTGTATTGCAATAATATTAACATGCAAATTGTGAAATTGAGAACAATACAAAAAATGACTTTTTATAGACTAGCACCAAAACATGCTTCTGTTTTTTAAAATTAAAATGGTCAGTTAGCATACTATTGTTTGCAAGAAATAAATTGGATTTCAAATAAACACCACCCTCGAAAAAATGCCGCGCTCGAATCACGAAAAATTTAATAAACGCCGCGGCGTTTAATCGAATAAACACGGTAAGCGATGTCGGTACACAAACGGATGTGATACGTCAACACCACTACCTCCTTTAAGGATTCAGCTAAAACCACCAGCTACGTAGATTATACTTGGCTCGAACATCTAATGGGGTGCGCCTTTCATAGAGGACAGAGTGGAGTCTGATACAAGCCATTTTTACTCTCGTTTCGCGTAAGTGTGAATTTTATTATATACAGTGGTTTGATGTCTCTGTTTTAAAAAGTTTACTCTTTTCTGAACATGTACATTTAAAAAAAACCATGGAATGCATTTCGGGGCATGTGAGTTGACCATCACATAAGTTGTCGTCGGAATGCCGCATAAAACAAGACAAAACGTCTTTCCATCAAGTTTCCTAACAAAAAAATCGATCATATGGAAGGAAAATGTAGGTAGTATTAGTTCCTTACATATGAAAGTCTGTAGCCGTCGTTAATCTTGGAGTCAATGTGCAAGTCAGTTTGCTTTTCAATTCAATTTTTCGAATGTAAAGTTGACCACATTTGATAATTTCATCTCATCTATATTGTAATATACATTGTGTCGTAAATTGTTATTGGGAGTTCAACTTTTTTGGCTCGTGTCGGAAATGTTCATGAACAGTTTCGTGGCTTCCTTGTTGACGCAATGTCGGCTTACTAGCGCCCTTTCATACTCTCTACAAGGTTGCTCTCGGAGGTTACCCTTGACAGCTGTTGACCATGTGAAAAATTTCTATTACGCCCCACACTCTTCAACGGGTGAAATGGTAAAAAAGAGTACTCTTTGACAAAAAAGGGTACCTAAGAAAAGAAACTGGATTTAAATAGAAAAGAATTCTGAATTAGTCTGGTTGTAAACAATAATTTCTGTCTGCATGAAGTGTTAACACGATAAGCTAAGATTCCAAAAACTTGCAAATTCGATAATTGGCTTAGGTTTGTGGACGGTAGAAGTGTTGAGTTTTGTGACGCGATTATTACAGAATGAAAAACTTGCGACCCCGAAAACGACCGATATTATATAGAACTTCCGTTTTTTTCCCTTTTGACTAACTAAGATCTACCCGTCTTACAGACATAACTTTACAAGCAATTATATCAAACGAGATTTTAAAACAACGTTAGGTTTCAAATATCATTCCGATCTTGTATAATAATGACAGGAGGTGTTTGAAATGTGCAACACACATTTTCCAACCATTTCGACATCTGACTGACTTCTTCCAATACTCTTTCTGCTTACCAACAAAATAAATTCACAAAAGTGAGGTTCAGTGAATCAAAAAAAGAACAGTAGACGCATGCCACTTGTAGTTTGCAATATAGATGACCCCTATGAATAAAGACGGCTTAACCTTACAAATATCGACTTTCCCGGTCACTGCGGGGTCTAGCTGCCCTATGTCAGCATGTGACAGGGTAACCTTCGCTCTAATCACGAATGGAATGACTTTGGATTAAAAACTATTTGTTATATTTCAGAAATCTGCATTCTAGAACATGTCCAATCAGTTACAATTGTTTTAACGTATCGTTTTAGAATATGGCTATTGGAAAAGATAACAGGAAATAAAAAAGATGGTCCGGCCTCTTTTTCACTCATGTTCGTAACAAGTAATAAAAGCAGACCTAGTCGAAAATCTGGCGTGTCTATCGCATGTTTGGGGTGGTCAACCATTTCCTCGACCTTCCCGGTCGACCAACACAACAAAAACACCATCCATTTCTTTCTTTTTTCTTATTGAGTAAAAGTGTTGTATTTCTGTTTCCTAGTCGAAAATCTGGCGTGTCTATCGCATGTTTGGGGTGGTCAACCATTTCCTCGACCTTCCCGGTTAACCCACACAACAAAAACACCATCCATTTCTTTCTTTTTTCTTATTGAGTAAAAGTGTTGTATTTGTGTTGTTGTGCGGAAGGATAGCCTGGCTAATCGAGTCCGTCGGAACTCTTAGATAGATAACTAAAATTTGTCAACAAGGAATTATCAATTTTATTTGCAAGCAATTTTAAGATAGCTCTGAACCTCCATATCAAAACAAGACGAATCATGGCAAGACAAAGCTCGATGTGCTGATCGCAATTCGATGATAAATAATGGGAGGTACCAGACCAGTTTTCAAGCTACAAACGCATTTACGTATCAACGAATGTCTCCAAGAGATGGTTTCGTTGATATGGTGACCTTGCAGTCGTTCTTGGATAGAGTGTTGCGTGACTTCCTAAGTCATAGTTCGTTTAAGGCGGGAGATAATAACTAACTTAAGTATCCAAGCTAACAGCCTAAACTAACCGCCTGGATCAGTGTTGGGAGACCCTTTTAATTGAACGAATTTTGTTGTCAGGGAATAGGTCGCAAAGGAAATTATTTATTAAAAGTCCGGATATTACATTATGATTTATAATATTTTACTTTTGTTATAATTATTTCAGTACCGAAAAATGATCACTTGTTAGGTAATGATTGGATTATTGTGATACCAATTAAAGGGAGCAAGCGATATGGATCCATATCAAACAATCAGTTTTTAGCATGACGAGACCATTTTGAGTGACCTTCGTGAGCGTGATCACGCAAACAGTGATGGCATCGATCTCCTTTAAAAGGAAAGCGTTTTAAACAATAGGAGGGAATTCGACAGACCGATATTTTTAATATAATGAAGGGTTCACGAAATCCAGCCTCTTAATGCCTCTGTTTAGACCGAACAAGTAGTTTTTGCACTAAGATTTCTTGAGTTGAAAAAATAATGAAGTGGAAAGAATTTTTTGCAGTTTCTATTGTGAATAAATGCTTAGGGATGCACGTTAGGGTAAACATTAAGTATTTGAAAACTTAAAGAGTACACTCAAAGATAACTCTTAAAAAATCCATTAGCCGACTGTTTCAAAAGTCTTCTATTTTCGAGTTAAAGAATCTCCCTTATCTCTTATGGAATCCAAAATCCTTCACGTATTGTCATAATCCCAGACAATGATCCCGGATTAATATAAGATTTTTTATGTAAATATTATCCGTCTCGTTTGTGATTTGACAACGTGATTCCTTCGTCAATATCGGAAAGGAAGCTTTTATTAAAAACCCCGAGTGTTAACGCCCAGATCTGCACCGAGAGTTGCAGGTGAAGCGATTGGAGCTGTGTGGGTGCATTTCAGCAACTTTAACTTCCGTTGAAGCGTACATCTCACTACAAGCTTTTAACAGCCTCAGATAAGGCCGAGCGAAAAGTAAGTTGTTTCATTTATTATCCAATTTCACGATTAGTTAGCCCTAGCATAGCAGATGCTTTGTTGTGGAAAAACATATTCCTTTTTCTATCAAATCTTTATGAAAATTGTTGTCACCAACTAAAGTACCTACTTCATAATATGTAAAGGCATTTTATCTATGCTTGGTACGTTTTCTATACATTCTTGTGCTCTCTTTAATTTGGATCATCACAGCGATGTTCTGGGCAGTACAATTTGGCAGATGGCGTGACAGTTTTGGCTCAGCTCTAAGTTTTAAACTCTGATAGAGCACGCTCTTTCAATCAGTGACAACGCGTGTTATATCCGAACTTTGTTATATATCTGTTCTGACCTAGTTGCTGCCCGTGCACGGCTGTTCATCAAAAGAAGAAAAATGAATATGATATTGAAATATTTTACCAGACATGCACCATTAAAACATTTTTTTACCTGAAAACGTTTATTGTTCAATAGATTAAGCCGTTTTGCAATCGACATGTAAAACACTGGAATAAACGAGGTCAGTTCAACGTGATTTTTCCTAAAAACTATTTGAGACTGAGGCTTACGCGGAGGTGTCTACAGCTTGAAATGTATCTTGCAGCTAGAAAAATTCTTTGTAAGTTTGTTTGTTTGTTGCTGTTGTTTTTTCTCTCGCCTTTTCCCTTAAAATATATTCGGCACAATGCTTACAGCTATTATCACATGATCTTACAGCATTTTGAAAATAGCTCCGGAATTATCTCTTGGAATCAACAAACACGGCTTTTTAAAATGCTCGAGAAAAGAAAAAAAACGGGGATACAGTTCGTGTTGTAGGCCGCAAAGCTAAAAATGTGAGGTATTTGTTTTCTTTGTTTTAATCTGATTTTGTATTGTACTCTAAGGTAAAATAAAGAATATCAACAATCTGAAAAATGCAAAAAAAGATCACTGAGCCAGATTATTGATCAACCCAACGCAGTTTTATCAGTTGTAAATTCATTTTCTTTAAAAACTTTTGCATGTTATCATAGTTGAGGAAATTCTTCTAATAGTGAATAATTTTCCTCTGGTGGAAAAGCTTTTCAAGAAACATCGTTTATCCTTTTATCTGAGATAAAAATCTTATAATTTTAATCATCGCATGTCAACATTTCAATTGAAGTCCATTTGTCCTCACTAAGATTATCCAAGACATCCACCATCCGCTATTGTCTCCACTCAAAAGTTATTTTTTCGAATTGGCTGGCCACGAGTAATAAAATGTTCAATCTAACTTCCAGATTCATTTATTTCTGAATTTGTTTGCTCGCTATACACCACGACAACGGCGAACAAACAACGTAGTGCAATATTCACTCTGAAATGTTTTGCCAAGTCGGTTCATCTGAAGCAGGAAATTTACATACGCTGGAAGCGCTAGCTTCTAACACACTCTGAAATTATAATCTGTCTCTGCGCTTTTTCTGTAAATAGAGTTATGTTGCTTCAATTGCGAAGAATTAAAAAACCAGAAATAAAGGCAAAAGAACAAAAAAAAAAAAAAAAAAAAGAAATATCGTACACGAAAACACTTGTTATTGGTATACTTTTTTTTTTAATGCAAGGAAACAGAACATTGGATCCGTTTCTGACGTTTCTAAGCTCCAACTATTCCGGCAATGCGGTCTTATATCGCATCTCTATCATCTTCAGTGGCATTAGTAAGGCGTTATCGCTACTAGGTGTGTCTCTTGACAAGGGACCAACGGCTCTGACTTATTGGAATAGAGGAGCATCATCAGGAATTATTGTCATGATTTAAAGCATGACTTTTCATCGAGATGGGAAGGGGAGTGTATTTGTGCATCCTAATCCAACTAAGCCGTATGCCCTCGGTTGTAAATAAATTTTAAGAGAGATGCAAGTCACTTTATCAATCACATCACAAGTAGTCTCTCTGTTTCACTTTCGTGTTACTGATAAAAACTAATGACATAGATTCACTCTTTGGCCGGAAGAGGAAAAGTGTGACTTTTTAATATTCTAAAATGATAGAGACGCAACTTAATAGCAGGAGAGTTAAATGGTATGGAAAATGTTTAAATGATATGTAAATATTACCCTAAAATTGAACCAAGAGGTAGACTGAAACGCAATTCACTTTTAATAATTAATAAGGAATCATGTTTTTACCTTTCATACACAATCAACGTTCGTTTTTTACATTTAGTATATTTTATAATAGCGTTAGTTTGTATAAAAAAGTTTAGTTTGGGAAGTTTAGGCAAATATATTGCGTTTTCATAAATTTATCACGTTCGTATAAATCAGGATTCATGTTTAGGACGTGAAAATCAACAATGTTCTGACACTTTGACGTTTATGGACCGACTGACGTTTCACTCAAAATTCGCGCAGGAAAAGTAAAATTAGTTTGAGTCAGCGGGGGGTTCGAGTTAACCTGGTTGAAGTTAGCGGGGTTCTACTGTACGCGGAAACTGATATTACTTATCGAACTTTCACATGCTCAAAAAAAGTATCTTGCTCTGCAAGCTTACGTAGTAAACAAATAGTTTATGGTTATTGAGTTAGAGCTGAAGGATGCCATAAGCTTCTGATGAGAGTATATCCTAATGCATCTTTCACAGCCGTATAATAACTAATCCGCCCCTCGAGCCAACGACACACATTTGCATTTGATCAATTTGTCTGAGGCAGATGTGTTTACCTCAGCCTAAAAAAAGTTAGATACCTCGTGAAAACTGGCGAAGTAAAGAATATAAGGTTTTTTTTTCTTTTTGTTTAAAGTACAGTACTTGCCAGTACCTAAACTTCGTTAAAATCATGTTCATAAACTGACTTTTAGTACGTGGTTTGGTTACATTAAATGTTGGAATGAATTGCTTCGAGTGCTTTAAATTTAAGTATTCTGCATGCTAACTGCTTAACAAAAGACATTTTTGCGGAATGCTAATTGATTTTCTAATCACTTTATTTTAGCCATAAGCTGAGAAGTTGAATATTGTTGTTTGCTGCTAGCTCTAGAAAATTGGTAAGATCTGAGAGACAATTCTGAGGAAAAGCAAGCTACTACTTTTGTCACTGATTTATTTCAAAAATGAAATTTTCCAGGTTGGTTAATTTCTGCATACTTTGGAAAAGTATAATATAATCGTAATATATATCTGGCATCTGTAAGGTGAGATTTTTTTTAGAAACAGACTAAGGAAGTCCCCTTGAAAGGTTTAAATCCGGTCGCTAAAAAGAAAAGGAGACGGGAAGAAATGCTTTAAAAAAAAAGATTTTCTTGGTAATAATGTAAAATTGTTGAATCCAATAAGGTGGCTGCCGTGATAAATAACACATTCAGTTGACAAGAAAAGACATTGTAACTTTTCTACCATTTTTAAATTAATTCAGCATTGAGCCAACCTGTCATTTCGTTCCTTTTTTTTTTTTTCTTTCATAAAACAAATTTAAATGTGTCTTATTACAAGAAGTTAACCTTGAGTCACACCGCAAGGGCAGCACCTGTCTCATTATACTTCACTGAAAAACAGACGCCTCTTGTCAAGTCAAAGAGTCTTAACTAAATGATTAGAAATCAAGTCTGACGAATTCAAAACCAAAGCAGTCTTGTCTAAGAGCCAAAATGGCAAAACATTGCTTCGACGATGGTTTTATTCATGGGACGTTTTTTGCACCGACGATGACGGAAGCCGAGATGCAAGATTTTAACCGCTTCATAATTCTTTAACAGATTTCATGCAAAGGTTGATAAAGGTGTGTGATTGGGGTTAAACTAGACGTCTTTTTTTATTTTATCCAAAATATCTTTTGAGGAATTAAGCTCGTCATGACGGCGACTGAAGACATGAATTAAAAAAATGTATTTACATATTTACAGCGCCTTTTCGATTCGGTGTTCTTGGAAAAAAAAAAAACAAAGTAATCACGACATCCTTTCGGAAACGAAGGTATAAACGACATGTACTAGATACATGTAAGTAGCCTTGAGTGCTAGGAAACGTAATGTCTTAATGTCAACTAAATCATGAATAATTTCATACATGAAGATCAAGCGAAATATGTTTCTCCTTTCTCTAAGGGTGCTAAGTTCTAATTTTTTTAGCAGGGACGTGACGCTTGACCAAAAACGTTTGTATAGGTAATCACATGATTTCGAGTGCAATTTGGAATAAATAAGCACGAGTACTAACAAAATTGCACGAGCCCGTAGGGCTCGTGCAATTTGTGGTCTTTGAAAAAATTAACAAGTGCTTGTTTATTCCAAATTGCACGAGAAAAATCATGTGATTACGTATTAATAATATACATGGAAAAATACGAGATGGCTTATCATAATTAAGCATAAGCAAAGCGTGCGCATCAAGTGCAAAAATAATTTATTCAAACCGTGCGTTCGGTCAAAACAACCGCGTACGATCAAAACAATAATATGCAATGATATCTTCACATCTTTAAGGCGCAAAAATGTTCAAAGTCCGGCTAAACAGTTCAAGGAATTTTTCAGTCTGTGTCCGAATCACTTTCGATGAAATGGAAACGTCGTTTCCGAGGTTTAACCATATTTGTTTTTAATTTCGGCGTTGGATCGCTCGAGCAAAGTGTTAAACTGGGTCGGCTCGTAATTTTCGATTTCCTTAGCAACTCCCATCTCTAAACACCACTTTTTTCACCGACAACCAAAAAGCAGAGCTTTTTACATTGTTTTCGTTGTTTGAGCTGTTTTTCAGCGGCGGTGGCGAAAGAAAACCTACTTAAAACGCCGGCCATTGTTTCGTTCGCAAATTTTCAAATTTTCAAATTTTGTTGCGACATCCAAGGCTCGCATTTGATTGTCTATCTGTGAGTTTCTTCGATTATTGACCAGTCAGAATGTCTGGTTTGTTACTTTCTTTGCACTGAATTAACCCTCTTCTGCACTGAATTAACTCTTTTCTGCACTGAATTACCTGAGAACTGCACTTATCTTAACCAATCAGAACTGAGTAATTTTTCCATGTATATTATTAGCACAAATACAGACTGCTGCTCTTTGCACTCCTTCTTGTCTGACAATGTCGCATGTCGCATGTCGCATGTCGCATGTCGCATGTCGCATGTCGCATGTCGCATGTCGCATGTCGCATGTCGCATGTCGCATGACAATGTGGGTCCCAAGCAACGGACGCTTATACTAGCTTAGGCCGGACTAAGATAACATATACTGTCATTTTGATGCTGTCCGTACAGAACCATACATTTCTCCTAATTAAGCCTAACAACCTGTTGGTAGTATTACAAATATGATTTATATGTTCCCTCCATCTAAGTCTATTTTCTATTTCATCTCCCATATAAGTACAGATGGGAATTCACATTTTCTAAAATTTTGCCACAGAAGTATAATTTTGCTAGGGGTGGTTCTCACTTAGGTGTACAATACTGTACGAGTCAATCTTTCCATTGACCAGGTAGTATACCGCTTCCCAAGGATGATTGGAAAATAACTGAAGGATGTGTGCGACTACGTAGGTAGTTAGCTTAAGTAGCCAAGGATAAAGGCTGTTAGGACTAGGCGCTTTTTGATCGTCCTTTAAAGATTGCAGATGTTTCTTGACACCATTTCAGCTGAATATTAATGAATCGATTTCTGGGATTGTGCTCGCGCGGCCTAAGAGACGGGATGTTATTCATGTCTTCGGACTCATAAGGGCTGCAGAAATGGGAGTTCAAGGCTTCGGCCTTAGCTCGCGCATCAGAGAGCAGTTTGCCACCGACCTCCAAGTCTGCTACTCCAACCTCTTTGTTCCTTACTTTCTTAAAACGGGACCAAAAAGCTTTAGGACTAGTTTTACAGGCATCTAGGAGGAACTCAGATGTCTATTGGTCCTGAGATTTTGATAACGCTTTGTGCAGAGCTTTCCTGGTGACTTTAAAGTTGGCCCAGTCCTGGGGTCTGCTAGGTTTTTTTGCTCTGTTGTATAGTTTCGTTTCTTCCGATAAAGGCGACGGTGACAAAATGTAAACTAGGGAAGATTATAACGACTTGAGGCTACTTTGTGAAGCACGTTGTTTTGTAACTTAGTTGATATAGCTGATGCAAATCAAATTCGTCCCACTGTTGTGCGACAGGTATAGCAGATAGATCTTTTAGGAAGTAACTCTGACAAGTTGACATGTCCGACTTGATTTTGGCTGCATTAGCTTTGCTCTTTATAAAGACTTTCCTCTTCTGCAACCTTTCCCTTTCAGGGTAAATCAGTAGATCGAAGAGTTCCATATCATGGTCACTTATACCAGCAGTTACTTCTAGTTTCTTAACCACAGAGTCATCATTGGTAAATACCAGATCTAAGATATTTTGGATTCTGGTGGGGGAATTTACTAGCTGTTTAAAGCCAAATTGTCGCTGAATGAAGAGGCAGTTCGCGACAGAATGTGACTGATGGCAATCGGTGGCACAGTTATCCTTCCAATTTATATTTGGTATGTTAAAATCTCCGGGCAGTACTGATAAAATCATTGCTGTTATTTTAAGTAGTGAGAGTTCCAGCTCCTTAAGGTTACCGATGCTACCGTCGAGATTGTACCATCGGCCGAATGCTTTTGACTGCAATACGTTCTGTCCCGCCAGCAGGTCTCAAGCGCGCCAACAAAGGCTGTTCGTTCAACACCAGATAACCAAACAACACATATGTTGTATGTTCATTTGGTCTATGTACCTGACTAATTAGACAGTGAGAATTTCCAGCAGATGGATTTGTAAGGTCTCAAAATATAATCCTGTTGTTGGTGTGGTAAATCAAATAGTTCTCGACCGGACAGTTTAGGCGGGAAATGCCACAAGTCGAATAATCATGAGTAATTGCAAAGGTAGTAAAAAAAAGCTGAGCTTGACAACGACATTCGGGAACTAATAAAGGATAATGATTACATAAGTTAACGATGGATGCCTCAAATTTCAGTCAAATGAGAGACAAAAAGCGGTCTCCTGATATAAATTAGTGTGAATTCACTTTTTCATGCCCACTTGGATAGTGTACACCTGAGGGTTATTTTTAATCTCTTCTTTACCCTCTTGGGTAGTGTATACCTGAGGGTTATTTTTAATCTCTTCTTTACCCTCTTGGGTAGTGTATACCTGAGGGTTATTTTTAATCTCTTCTATACCCTCTTGGGTATTGTATACCTGAGGGTTATTTTTAATCTCTTCTATACCCTCTTGGGTGGTGTATACCTGAGGGTCATTTTTAATCTCTCCTTTACCCTCCTTACACGGCAGTCGCGTTAGACCATATTCACAAGTGTGAATTTGCTGACGATGACCCAAAATGCAATAACGTTGTTTCAGAGGAAGGTGGAGACTAGCTTCTACCCTGTTATAGTCGATTTTGGCAAGAGTTTTGCCTTCGGAAAAGCTAAAAATGCTGTTTTAAAACCTTCGCATTTAAAAGGTCATTGTAAGAATAGTTGCAATACGCCAAAGCTTGTGAACCGAACGGGGAGTCCATCGGTTGAAAGTGATGTGTATTCTCTGGCTTATTTAATCAACACAGTTTCTGGACTTTTAAGTTCAAAACCATGACCTGTATAAAGAAGGGTTTGTCGAAGTTAGCCTTAAATAGACCTAGGCCTTCGATTACGGGGGTTGAAATCAACTTTATCGGTGCCGCCTTTAAGGCTATTTTTTGGTTTCTTATTTTTACATGTTTTGAATTGTTCTTGTTATATTTTGTTGTGACATTTGGCCAGAACTATTTGTGGACCTTATTTTAACGATTTACTGTTGTCTTCTTTAAAACATACTTTTTTTATTACTGGCGCTTAGTGATACGAACCACTATAGAAGACGAGGTATCAGGACCAGGGTGGGTATGAACACCCCCAAATATTAAAGTAGCAGAGGTCGAGCTCTGAAATGTTTCTGTGCTATTTGAATAATACTATATACGGCCTTTCAACCATCTGATTTCCTTTCTTCTCGACACAAATACTGGCATTTCGTTCGGCACAAAGAAACCATCATAAACAGTCCCAGGGGGAGCTTAATAGAAGGCAAATGCGTGCGGTGAGATAATTTCGGGCGTTCCCAGAGGGGTGCTTGATTGAAAAATGCAAATACAGCGTTTGCATTGAGATCGATCCAAACGTTCAAGATCACCGAGGACATTTGATTTCCTCTTTATTTTGGGTAGATTTAACCCCAATTCCTACTACATTTTCCAATCTCTTTGATGGTTGCACAAGTCTAGCAGATGTTCGGTTAGTGATTTAGCTCCTGAAGTAGCATAAAAAGGGCATCAAATACGGTGGTAAAAAAAACACCTCTGCTCATTATGCATGCATGTTTTTTTTTACCTTTCATGTTCATGTTTGTCCCTCTAACGGGCTCTCATGCTAAACCGTTTTTTTTTTTTTGACTTGCATTAGCTCTTGAACGTTTCTGAGAATTACCAAATTAGTGTAAGGCACTGACCCAGAAACGTTTAAACTGTTAAATCTCAGAAATGATTAACCCTCTAAGTCCCACTAGTGACCTCGACAAAATTTCTCCTTACACCATCAGTTCGATATCAAGCAGACAAGAAATGAGATGAAAGAAAAACATCAAGCTGGGTATTACTAGTTAATCCAATTCCAAATTCTCCAAACTAAAATCACATAAATTGTATGGCAGACAGTAAGGAGAATTACTAATGAAATCTTGGGAGTTAAAGAGTTAACATATGCTTTCTCTTAGCTATATTGATATACAGTTGCAGGTAAACAGGTGATGAAGACAGATATAACCAAATTCTCTCATCTAATTTATAAGAAATGCTTGGTAGCATGAAAAGAAAAAATTTTAAGAGTTAAAGAGTAAATAAAATGCAATCCTCGATAAATGGAATTGTTAAGAGGTTGGCTAAATGAGGATCAGTTATGTCAGGGGCTTTTCTCATCCATTCAAGGTTCTTGCCTATAGGCTGGTACTGAAGATTGATTGTTATGTGGGTTTAACTCTCATTGACTGACCATGTCGCTTCTACCGAAGGTAACCGAAGGGTTGGCCAGACGCAAAGCAAGTGTCAATGGATGCGACAGACATCTTCCTGCAAGAGTTTAGCGCAGTTGATGGTGTCTCTCAACCAATAAACAGGCTAGAAAGGAAGCTCTTTGCGGCTATAAAAAAAGGAGATCTGGAAAAATTTAGGACTATTCTTGACTTTTCCAAAACAAAATGCGACCTGAATTGTGTCAACAGCTCTGGTAAAACACTTTTACAAGAAGCGGTAGATGTGGAAGATGCTCCTGTCCGAAGCAGTATAATCAAGTCCTTACTGAGCGAAGGAGCTGACCTGGATCTAGCCTTGTTATACGTGGTACGCGTTGATGACGTGAGAAGCTTGAAAATTTTACTGAAATTTTATGGTCCTCCGTTGTCGGAACCTTTTCCACCTTTGTCTCCATGCATTAGAAAGTATTCGAAACAAGAGCTCCACATGACACCACTGATCCTGGCGGCCTGTTTGAGGAATTTCCAAATTGTGAAGCTTCTTCTTGAGCACGGATTTACCATTTGTGAATTGCAAAGTGATTCTCAACGCCCCATCGAAGTCGTCAGCGAGAAGCTGGGACCTGCCATGCTCCGGTTGAACAGGTATCGAGCTCTTGCAAGTCCTGTGTACATGGCGGCTTCATTTCTGCAAAACCCGTTCAGCGGTCCGGATCCTGTTCATCGCGCATGTGTTCTTAACAAGAAACTGTCTGACATCGCTGAGCAGGAGTATGAATTCAGAAAAGAGTATTTGGCTCTCAGCGATGGCTGTAAAGAATTTGCCGTGGATTTGTTGAATGAATGCCGCTCAATGAAAGAGATCAGGTGTGTTATGGAAATGCAGAATGAAGATAAAGCGCTGCCACACGTCCAAGGAAAGCTCAGTCTGAACATTCTGGAGTTTGCCACTGTCACTGAAAATGAAAAGGTACTTAATCTAAGCGTAAGTTTAGTGGTAGTGCACCGATTCAAGGCTATCTTAATCAAAATAATCAGATATATTTAGAATGGTTTCGAGCGTGACACAAGTTTCCCCGAGGCGATAACCAGATAACCAAAGGAAGAACCCTTACACGCATGCAAACGTTCCTACGATCAGCCTTTGTCCACAGCGAGAACTTAATGCTGCGTTTTGATAAGTTCAAGCTGGTCAAACACTTAACGCATGGCCAACGGTGTCAGAAGTGGGCCATCTTTTTGACTATTAGCTTGTCACTGACTGTTTTGCGCACGATTCAAAAGATCAGTGGTGTAACGATTGCATGATGTTCACATATCGTGCGGTACCCCGCGCATACCTGACCTCGTATCGAATGATTACGAGATTTCCTTTAATTTGACGGGATCATGTCCCACTCCGGGAAAGGAAGGGAAACTTTGTCACGCACAGTACGGTAAGGTGCTTTGTCACAAAGCCCGATAATGGGTCTAACTTTTGTTGTCAGGGGTATGTTACACATCTGAGCATATAAACGCTACCCTAAAACTAGTATAGGTAATTACGTGAGACTCGTGCAATTTCGTTGTCTTTAAAAAAAAATTACAACAGCTTATTTACACCAAATTGCAAGAGAAATCATATTACCTACAACAGACATGAAAATAGACAATAGACATGATCAAAAAGCATCACAGAAAGTCGAGACAGACGAAATTTTAACAGCGCGCGCACGCTATTTGTAATTTGCACTCGCGTTACAACTTTGCACTCGTGTTCAGCTAATCAGAAGCACGTAATTCTTACATGTATATACATCATTACATACGGAAAAACACTTTCATTGCTTTGGGAACTAGTGAGGTTAACAAGGCTTCAGAAACTTATTTGGCAAAACTTAAAAAAAGTGTTTCACCTTTTGCATTTGCAGTTCGTCAGTCATCCTTACAGCCAGCTTGTGTTAAATTCCGAAATATACAGAGATGTCCCATTCTTGGAGAAAAGTTCATGGAAGCAGTTTATCCTGATATTATTGGCTTTCGTCTGGTATCCTCTGTTCTTCATGGTTTGGTTGGTGTTGGACACTTTTTTTCCGAAGCACGAAGTGTCAAGGATGTTTCACTCTCCCTGCGTAAAATTCCTTGTTCATTGTGGTTCCTATCAAACATTTCTTTTCATGCTGTTTTTGTCTTCATTTAAATTTCAGAGCGATTTTCTACAGTACGCCATAGCTGGTAAGTGAAGGCAAAGGAGAAATTCATCATTTTGCAAGTTGACATCTAGCACATCTTAACAATAAGTGCTGCCCTATTTATTCCGAACGTCATTTTTCTTAGCCTTTCTTGTCTAAATTCTAATAAGGATATTGGTAAACAGCCAGCTTCGAACCGTAATTAGTCCGACTGCAACCTTTGACTATCTTTGGCCACTTAGTATTGGAAAGAAGAGTGTTCATCTATGGCAGAGACTTAATATAAGGCTTGGTACATGCAGGAAATCTCTACAAATGAACTCCGAGTAAGGCAATGTCTCTGAAAAAACTGAGTAAGCGCCTCGCCAAAAAAAAACCCCTTAACCCTTTAACTCCCAGAAGTGATTAACATGCAACTTCTCCCTATAATATCCATACAGTATCTAGCGAACAGGTAATGAGAATACTCAAACTTAGACAGGTAGAAGTTATTGATCTATAACCAAATTCTCGCAAGTGATATACAAGGGAATGAGTTGAAGCTATTAGGAAGAATTAACAATCAGATCTTCGGAGTTAAAGGGTTAAATTGCGGTAACTTGGGAACAATTCCGATTTACGGCTTGATGACACTTCAGCCACTGACCGAACCTCAGATGGAACTTAGTTAGACACATACTCAATGCGTATAATTTGATAATGAAGTGCAAGTCACACGAAACTGCAGCCTGGCACTTTCTCATACCGAGGGAATATCGGTTGATATTTTCTTGTCCATACTAAACTTTGTTACGTCACCACCAGCCTCCCTGTTAAAATGTTTGTCTTATTGACACTTAACAATTCTTTCTCGATACGCAGATTGGGTAATTTTCATGTTTGTGCTCGGACATATCGTGGATATTGTCAAACAATTCTACCACGTGGGAAGAGTCCGTTTCTTTTCCAGCCATTGGAACTACCTGGCTGTTGCAACAGTGTTATCATTTGTTCTTCATTACATCTTTTGGTGGTCTGGTCGCTCAGTCCTTGTAAAGAAACTGGAAACTATGACGTGGGCCAACCACGCCGATGAATTTTCGTACACGATCGTATTGGTCTCCGACTGTTTTTTTGCAGTGGCAATCCTGCTGGCCTTCACTCAAAACCTGGCCTTTATTCAGGCCAACGCGACAATTGGTCCTCTACTGCAAGCTTTCATGAGAATGATGTTTGATGTAATGAGATTTTTCTTTTACTTTATATTTGTCTTTCTCGCGTTTGTGGTGAGCTTCACCAAGCTCTACTTACAGTATGCTAAGGCCAGACAGTATTTCCTTACGAGTTCAGGTGATTCAAATCAAACAGATCCTCTTCATCTTGAAAGGTGAGTCTAAATAGTTTGTGCTGTTCTTAATTTTAACAAGTTACGGCAACTAGTTAAGAAACGGTCAAATTTTCATCTTCTCAGAGAAAAGAAACAGCAACTTTTCGCAGTCAGCCTCAAATAATTTAAGGATGCATATTTTGACATTCCTTAACCGTAACGCGTATTGAGCAACTTATAAGCTGTTCGACTAGAGATGATACATCCTTTCTAGCTGTTCGATAATTAAAATGTGTACTTTCCGTCTTGCAGTATTTTAGACAGTACAAACACGATCTTTTGGTCGCTGTTTGGTCAGATAGACCCCAGCAGTTTCAAAATCTCCGAAGCGGAGTATGGTGTTATTTGGAGAACTGGAATGACCTTATTTGGTGCCTTTAACATCACAGCAGTGCTGGTAGCCCTCAATATGCTGATCGCGATACTCAACGACTCTTACGTCCAGATAACGGTAAGCTGTATTCTAAAAAAATTGGTTATTTCATCGGTGTCGTACATGCTCGGAATTTTTGTTGGTTCAAGCAAGTTCCGGTATTGCACCTTTGAGTCTTACCAAATCGTAATTCATCCTGTTTAAGATGTTCGTGTCACTCATCAGATTTTCAAAACTTCATTTTATTAACAGGCCAACTTGGATGCTGAATGGAAGTTAACAAGAACCAGATTGTGGTTAAACTGGATTTCCAAGAAGGGCGTTCTTCCTCCACCATTCAACTTGGTGTATTTGTTTGTTCCCATCGTATGCTTTATTCAGCATCTTATCTCAGCTTGCTGCTCAGAGAGAGTCTTAGTGAGTTACTCTAGTGATTTACTATACTGAGCAACGTAGGCAAAGTTTCCTCCTAAATTAGATTCAGGCAAATGTAATGGTGTAATGAATAAACCACCCTGATATCAATGACATTCACTGACATCTAAAGCTGTTCCATTGACAATTAAACTAAAATTGACCTGTTAAATTACCTAGTTACTCCACTATTATATATTTTTTCGTTTTGAGTTCCAATCCGGGTAAATTGTAAATCTCCTTGCAAATTTAAAGTTTCATCCTTTTAACTAAAAAAGTTACGCTGAATGTGAAAATATAACTGATCAATAGATTTCTATTGATTGTTCGTCAATGTATTAAATACAATTGTCTTTATAGTAGCTTTTTGCTGCCAATTTATTTTCAGTAATACAAGCCAAAAAGCCACTTTTTTCTTTTTTTATAGTTACTTTGGAAACGACTTTTGAAAAAGAAACAAAAAATCAGCTGGAAAGTTGACAGAATTAACGAGAAGGAGGTACGAAGAACTGAATAACCGCTCCTTAACATGTTAAGGCTTGAGTGCTAGGAGCTCAGTGATTTGACACTGACTTACAGCTGATCATTGCAGGTTTAACAGTTGGGTTTCGTCATTAAGGGAAGATGATAGTGACTATATTTTGGGTAAATGATCTACGGTCCCTGTTTGTTGTCATGTTTGTTTAACCTTGTGGATCCCATCCTTGAAAGAAAAACGGGATAAATGTTTGATCCTTTCCTTATCGAGCTGGAATGGTAATCGAGCACGATAAATCCATGTTTCCCAGAAACAACTGTTGATCTGAAAAACGATCGTTTACTTCCCCGCTGAAGAAAACAACTTTGAAAACAAATTAGACGTGGTTTTCTTTGAATTTTGGGAGACCTGTGGCCCTTTTCTCAATGCTCCTGGTAACCTTACGCGCTCGAGGCCGTATTCAAATATTTTAATCTAGGAAAAAATACCTGCGGTCTTACCTCAACGCCCTATCCATTCTTTTAAATTTCCTGATCGTTTGAATTTAAAAAAAATTATTAAATCCCTCGTAATGTAAAAACTGCGAAAAGAGTAGATTTTTGGAATTTGAAACTAACGAAATTTTCGAGAAACAAGCCTTTAGTTCATTGCTCGTCCTGAATATATTTATGTGATGGATTAAATTTGTACTCCATATATGTTGCCATCTCAGAGACGAGAAGTGATTCGCAGCCTTATCCTAAGGAATCTGGCGAAGAAATCATACCACACAGAGGCTGAAACTGAGCCAGTCGACTCCGACGAAGAAAATGAGAACGAAGTGGCTGTTACCGTGTTAGAAGACAATTGTTTACACACCAGCCAAGTAAACACGAAATTATGAACATGGAAAATGTTTTTTTTATTGTCTTTGTTGCTATTAAATGTATGTTAAGAACATTTGATAACCTGATAACATAATTGCTTTTATATTACTTTGGGCCACCCTAAGAGTGGTGTAGATCAACGTCGTGGGTTGGAAATCAGGTTATTCATTATGGATTTTACTTAGGGAAGGTCGGGCATTCTAATTTATGTTTTACTGCTTCATTTTTGATAATTTGACGATTTACACTTATGTTTAACAGCAAATTTCAAAAGGTCGGCATGATATTTCCTTAGGAATACATTACTGTAAAAATTTACAAGTTGTTCCCTTGCTATTTAAAAATCAAAATATATTTTAACGCTGTGATAATTTTTAAATTCGCGATGGTTTTTAAAAAGATGTAATATGTTTGATAAGAAATGCTGGACTAAAACTTTATTAATCTAAGGTAAATGGTTTAGTTAATTTTTTTCAAACAATGTACAACATTTTTTCAATGAGCCTTGAATATAAATAAACAACGATCGATTGTACATCATACCGTTTTGTATACTTTTTCCTTTTTTTTCTCTCTCGTTACTGGATAATCCAATTATTCTTGCAGATTTCACTAACATCACGTTACATTCTGAGATTTGAGACTTGGAAGCGTTTTACGCTTAACATTGCGCTATTTTTTTGGCGGTAAAAAGTTGTTCTTATAAAGGATTGACGGGTAAAATTTATCGCCTAACTGGGCCTCATCATCATGGCATAAAGCGAGTTTTATTGAGGTAGTTCCGCTTAAACAATAAAAAGGCTTTTGGAGCTCATTCAAGGGTGACCGCGACCACTAAATAGAAGTGACCGCTTAATAGAGGTGAAAACTGATGTGCTTAAGCGAAAAAAATTTCGGAACTTTGACAACCGACTGCTGAATACAGGGTAACCGCTTAAAACGGCGCCGCTTGGTACAGGTTCGACCGCATATAGCGCTACAAAAAATCTTAAATTTACTTTTATAGTTTCCATCTTTGATGATGGGTCCTGGCCATCATTCGTTTATCTCTTCATTTTTCTACGTACATCATGAAATCGTACGACCTCGAATGAGTCCTATTTTTCAATCGCGAGGGTTGTCAGAAACCATAAACTGGGCTGTGACAAACAAATCAGATTTGCGCATTTTGTCATTAATTATACCAAATATGCAACAGGCAGCATAGGATAACAACTAACAGTTGCGCCGAAACATTTGCTTTTTCTTTGAGGGTTTCTTAAATTGGTTAAATAAAGCGATAGGCGTAAATCGTTTTTCGTTGAGTAGATTATGACATCTTACAAAACACGCTGTTTGAATTTTTTCATCATTCCTCGCCCAATTTTTTTTCTGCAAGGTGATCAATATATGCTTTCCTACTATTTCTAATTCCTTTTCAGTATAAAGGCTTAAAGAGATTAAGAGATGAAGAAAGGTAGTTGAAATAAATCAGGCCAGATTTTACTCAGAGAAATCATTTGAGAGAGAAAACAAAATTAAGTCAGACAGAAATGATCAGAGAATTAATAATTTGGAGCAAAATTCATGAAAATGAACACCCCTAATTGCCTTTATACCATTGAAATCCCTGACAATCGCATTATACAAAAAATTAATTATTACCATGCATTACTCAGCTCAACTATACTTGTTACCTACGAAATAAAATTGTATACATGACGTTAGTTGAACTGGTCAGTTAAACTAGTGTCATATTCTCTCGTTAAAAGAGGTGAAATGAACATAATGACAATTGCCACGAAAAAAATGAATATTAAATGTGGTCTGTTAGAAATTTTCTCGGCAACCGAGAGAGAAAAAAAGCATGACGAGAAAATAAGAGGAATAATTGATACCCTTTTAATTAACCTAAACTTTTGCCAATTACTCCGTCGTCGATACCGGAGACATTTAAACCGAGTGTCAAAATACCTGCACGAGGGCATTGTATATTTTTCAAAGAATCTAATTTACCTGTTTAACAGATCCCACAACAATTCAAACACAACGCCAATCAAGTTCCATTATTCTCTGTTTCCTCAGCGTAAACAAAAGCGTTCTTTTACATGCGTGTGGAGCTCGCGACTCATGTCTTGTACTTTCAAGTTTTGGTTTATGAACTTTGAGTTTCCGTATTTTTCTTTCTTTTAAATGTCACAGTACGTTTATGAATCGCTTTCGGACCAAACTGTGAAGGAAGCCACATCTATTAGCATCTATTTGAATAAGAATAGCAACTTTTGTTATCTACCATAATCTTCAATGGGCTCTGACACGTGAAACGAACGGTGCTCGTAGATTGGCCAGGTATTCACCTGTTTATAACTGTATCTAGCATCTTCACACCAAGAAGCTTGTCTCATTGGCATTAGAAATCTGGCAAGTTTACATGCCAAATTTGAGTGTAAGTCTACTTAAGCACCAATATTCTTAGATATGAACACACTTATGCTCAGAGGCGGTACCTTATTGTTGATCAGCATCTTTGGCTTGTAGCGCTTTGTACCAACAGAATCTACTCGTCATTAATCATTACTACTAAACAACTTACGGCTTGTTTGAATGTTCTTTTCGTCTCTGGTTATGTGAACAGAGCGAACTTAGCTCTGCCAGCGACACGACTTAAGAAGTGAACCGGACATATTTCCGAAAAGTTGCTACACCGAGGAGTGCGGAATATTCTCTGCAGTTATTAATCGCATAATTTGTAATGGAAGGCATAGAGATTCTTCAGCCAGAGCTAGCAGTGAATGGTATTTGTTGGCATCCAGTGAGTAAAGGGGAACGAAAGCTTTTGAAGGCAGTAGCAAGAGGAGATTTGGATAAAGTTAGAATTGTGTTAGGTTCCTCACTGAAATGCAGTGTAAACAGTGTAAACAACTCTGGTAAAACAATTTTACAAATTGCTTCAGAATTAATTGAATCTACCGTCCGAAATGACATGATTAACTTGTTACTTCATGGTGGAGCCGACTTGGAACTCGCCTTGTTGCACGCCGTGCGCGAGAGTGATGTGAGAGGTGTTGAAATTTTGCTCCAGTTTCACGATCCTTCATCACCAAAGCGGATGTCCCCGGATTCAATGAGCTTAAAATACCAACGTCACTTCACGCCATTGATCCTGGCGGCCTGCTTGCAGAATTTCAAAATTGTAAAACTCCTCTTGGAACATGGATTCTCCATTCCCAATTTACCGATTGATTTAAAAAAGCCTGTTGGCTCAGAAATCAACTTTGATGGGAAACTGGGACTCACTTTGTTTCGTTTAAACAGATACCGAGCTTTGGCAAGTCCCGTGTACATGGCGGCGTCGTTTCTCCAAAACCCCTTCAGCGATCCTGATCCTGTCCATCGCGCATGCGCTCTTAGTAAGGAATTGTCTCACATGGCCGAACGGGAGCACGAGTTCAGACAAGAGTATTTGGAGCTTAGTGATGGTTGTAAAGAGTTTACTGTGGATCTGTTAAATGGATGCCGCTCAATGAAAGAGATCAGGTGTGTTATGGAGATGGAGAACGAAAAAAGTACACCATTAAACACGGATGGAGTGGTTTTGAACATTCTGGAATTTGCCATAGTTACCAGGAATGAAAAGGTGTGCTCATCTTTCTTACCTATCATTTTAAACGTTTTCCTACTTGCCTTTCTGGCTCTCTGTCTGTTAACCTTAATTTTTTTAAACTTAGTGACGAACCCAAGCTTTATTACCTATTCATATAGAAGATGAACTCTTGAAAAACACAGGCATTTACTTTCCGGCGGCTTTTTTCTTGAAATCGCCTCTCCTTATCGGGATTCCTAAACTCAACAACTAATCATACATGTTATTTTCAGTTTGTCAGCCATCCTTACAGTCAGCTGGTATTGAAGTCAGAAGCCCTCAGACATGTCCCATTCCTGGAAAACAGCCCAGGGAAAAGATTTACAGTGGTGCTTTTATCATCTCTTTTGTCTCCTTTGATCTTTGCGATTTGGCTTGCTTTCGAAACCTTTCTGCCCAGACACAAGGTAGCCAGAATGTTCCATTCACCTTGTTTAAAATTTCTCACCAATTGCGGAGCTTATCAAATTTTCCTTTTCGTGCTTACTTTGACTTCGTTCCAACGAGACACGCAGTTCCTGGAATATTCCATCACTGGTGAGTACAGAAGAATATTCAGCATATTGTATTCAGCATATTGTATTTTTTATTCCAGCTAGATTTCCTTGAAGACTTGGCTTATTTTCTAAATGTCATGATCAAGCAGGCCAGAAATAAAATAATTTAAGAACAAGAACTTACAATGCTATCACTATACTCAGTTTTAAATGATGGGAAAAACGTTTCACCTTACAGCGCATGCATCATCTTCAGTCTGAAATTTAATACTGGTTCACTTAAGCAATTCTACCCAAATTTCTCTTTGCAGATTGGATTGTTGTGGCATTCGTCATCGGACACTTGGTAGATTTTGTTAAAGAAGTTTTTCAACAAGGAAGAGTTCGCTTCTTTGCAAACAAATGGAACTATCTAGCTGTGGTTAGAGTTACCTTGTTTGTTCTTTGTTACGTCATGGTTTGGTTTGCCCGTACAAGTATTGTAGACAGAGGGGATTCTTTGCAATGGGAGAACCATAGCAACGATCGTTCCTACAAGGTTGTGCTGTTTTCCGAGTGTGTTTTTGCTGTGGCAATACTTCTTGCATTTGCGCACAACTTCTCATTTATCGAAGAAAATGCCGTCATGGGCCCATTGTTACAAGCATTCATACTGATGTTGTTTGATGTAATGAAGTTCTTCTTTTTTTTTGTTTTCGCTTTTCTGGCATTTGTTGTGAGTTTCACGAAGTTATACGTGCAGTATGAGAAAGCTAAGGATCATTTTATTTCAAGTAAAATGATCACAAACGAAACAGACCCCTTGCACCTAGAAAGGTGAGTAAGGGAATTTGTGATTAGCGGTTTATTCTCTTATGAGATGAGTTGATAGATTCACGATAGAAAAGTCATCGTTAGGTGTTTAACAAGTTTTGAAACAATTTTGTTTTCCTTCCCTTCTTGTTCCTCTTCTCCTTTTTCGTCGTTCCCTTCCTGTTGTTGTACCTGATCTTAATCTTTCTCCTGCTTTTCCTGTAGTAATGATTCCAGAATACTTCCCTTTAGTAATTTATTAAAGTACTTAAATTGTATCTGTTCGTAGGTTTTCAAGCAGTGTTTCCACCATCTTTTGGTCTTTATTCGGCCAAATCGACCGTGACAATTTTAAAATCGACGAGACAGAATATGAAACAATATGGAGAACAGGCATGGTGCTGTTTGGTGCGTTCAACATTGTAGCAGTATTAGTTGCTCTGAATATGCTAATCGCCATGTTGAATGAATCTTACACAAGGATAACGGTAAATGCAACTTTGAATAGATTGCTGCTCCTTAAGACGGTTATAAATTTGCAGTATATTTTTTACTTAGATCACATTTCCAGTGTCTTAAAACTAAAACCCAAAGTAATGAAAGCAACCAATCGGGGCAAAGAAGGTATCATTGAGAGCCAATGAGGAATCATTTTAAAAGCAAGCAAACTGCTCCTGGGCTAGGGGAAATGGGAGTGGTCAGTGCGCGATTGGTTTTATTCTTGGATCTTACTGGTTGAGAATGTAGCTCGATATTTTTCTGAACCAATCATATAGCGAAGTTAACCCAAACGAAAGCAATCTTGGATTATTTTCATTATGCTCAGCCGTTGAAATCGCAAGCGTTTGTTATCTTTCGGGACGTGAGCCAAGAAACTAACTCTGGTCCACAGCCTCGAGGCTAACCGGAAATGTTTCAGGAATAATGACGTAAAAGCCCAAAGTCCGCTAGCCCGCTATTAATTTTTTCGCCGGGGAGTTTTAAATCAATGATACTAACGATTTTCTGTCAATAAGGATGTGCGATTAACGAGGAAAACCCTTATCTATGGTATATATGTATTTCATGTCGATAAGTGTCATTGCTTTCAGCACGGTATGGCACATACATCTTTTATTTTTCAACGACTTTTATTTAACTTTTTTAACAGACCAACTTAGATACTGAGTGGAATTTTACCAGAACAAAACTATGGTTAAGCTGGCTTTACAAGAAAGGTATTCTCACTTCCCCTTGTAATCTTCTCTACCTGGTTCTTCCACTTTTTTGGGTTTTAAAGAATCTTTTGGGAGTTTGCTGCCCAAGAAAAATAAAGGTGAGTACGTTGTAGGAAGGATTTTCATGATTTCTGCCAGATACTAAAAAAGGAGTGTGGGAGGGAGGGAGGGAGGAAGGGAGGGAGGGAAGGAGGGAGGGAGGGAGGGGGGAGTTGTGAGTCCGAGTGCAGCTAATACAGAAGAAAGAAAAAGGAAGCACTGATCGACTGACTCTGATTACTTAGCCTGTCATCATTTAGCCTTTCATCATTTAGTAATAAGCGATGTCTAGTACCAGCAGAGCGATGGGAGGAGGAGATTTTTTTGGGGTGATGTCCTTATTGGGTGTACTTGGAAAACACACCGAAACATGGCAGATGATTTCAAAATACCTTTTCAACATGTGTGTTACGAAAAACTTTGGTGTTAGTGTTTCTTATAGAGATTATCAAATTATGATGGCCTTCCCTTAAGCAATGTTGAGAGCGAATGCTTCGACTAAAATGGAAAATACGAATATCAAAAAGGATGAGGGTATCTGAGGTTTCTTCCACTGAATTATCATGTGATTTTTCGTCAACTCTTGAAAGTTGGCAAACTACGATTCGTTCCTATTACTGCGAGACAAAAACCACTCGTGATCAGTAGCAATTTGTGTAACATATTTATCTCAAAATAGTTATTTGTGGGAAAGTTCGTTCCGAAAAAGCCAAAGCCCTCCTGGAAAATAAGAAGGACTAACGAAAGAGAGGTAGGAAGGCAACGCATTGTATTAATCTTGTGAGCAAAGATTTATTCTGTTTTCGATGTCCTGTAGAATATCTACGAACCCTCTTTTAAGAAACGAGTAAGAATGTGTCAAAATGGTAATGTTGCATTGAATTTTCTCCAGCTACATTAGGCAAGAAAATCAATAGTAATTAGTAGAGTCTAATTTCATTTAATGTAAAATATTTATATCACAGTTTTCTTTCTGCCATGGCGAAAGTAAAACCTGGCCCACCAGTTACAATATTTCCTTAAGGTACAGCTGAAAAAGATACCTTGAATTTTCAGAGACGAGAAGTGATGCGCCATCTAATCCTGAGGAACTTGGCTAAAAAGTCATGTCATTTAGAGTCTGGTAACGAGTCAGATGATTCGCACGAAGAATATGACATTGAAAGCACCGTCTCATTTCCGAACAATGGTGGCACTGGAAACTTTTCCCATAAGGAAAATGGATACACGGGAAAAACGTATTTGTGAATATGCATACATACATACATATATATATATATATATATATATATATATATATATATATATATATATAAGTTAAAGAATTAAAGAGGACGCATCGATTCTCTGTAACTCTGAGTTTCGCGCCTAAGCACTCGTCAGACAGAACTTTCATCCATCTGACGGGCGCTTAGGCGCGAAACTCAGAGTCACAGAGAATCGATGCGTCCTCTTTAATTCTTTAACTTATATATGCTTAGCTCTGCTACCGTAGCATTGAGCACTTTATGCTAAGGTAGACTCTACCCCCACATTCATTTATATATATATATATATATATATGTATATATATATATATATATATATGTATATATATATATATATATATATATATATGAAGACAGGGAGTTGAAGCTGGAGTCTCACGCATTAGCTATTATATACGTATTTAAAGAAAAATGCGTGTACATCCCGACGGGTGATTATCTAACAAAGTTCTAAACGCTATACATGTTTCCGTCATTTAACGTTGGCCTTCTCGCAAGAGCGAGCACCTAGATACCTGGGGTGTAGAGCCGGCTGGCCTCAACTTTTGATCCCAGTCCCTGCGTTTTGCGCAGGTTTGCGTCACTATATAACGTGGGTGACTGGACGATAAACATGAAAAAAGGGGGTAGGTTTCTAAAGAAACTGTGGTGCTGCTTCGGTGGGAGAGTATAACAGGGTAATTTAGTATTACCAACCGAGTTGATAACATAAATTGGCCACCGTAAAGAGTTTAAAGGCTGACGTTTCGAGCGTTAACTCTTTGTGTGTGGTTTGAAATGCAGAAAAAGGAGCTGCGCTCGAAACATCAGCCTTTAAACTCTTTACGTTATCAACTCAGCTGATAATACTAAATTACCCTGATAAACACGAAAGCCTTACTAAAAAGCGCAAAAAGAGATACCGTTCATGATCTGTTTGTGTAATCCTGTGCCGATTATTGCTGACTATTTCAAGTTGTCAACTTTCGCCTGTTGCGGCCGCGTGAGATGGAGCAGAAGAGTTCTCATTTGTTGTCAAAATTGATTAACAACAGAAGAGCTGTATTGCTACCAAGAGAGAATGATGAAATCCTTAATAATGAAATATTTCAAGCTTTTATTGTCAAAAACGAGCAGTATGATCAAACCACCGATTTGAAACGAAAAATTTCAATAGCCATTTACCTTTTTAGAGCGACTGATTTTTTTAACGCTACTGAACTTAGAAAACTAACGCTTAAGGCTTTGACCGAATTTTCGTGTATTCTAGATATTTGCATAGTAACGTATTTCTCGCTAATTTAGCTGGTGCACAATTTTATTTTTGCATTTAAAAATGAAATGAAAATGAGAATTTCATTTTCCGAGAAGCTAATTTAGAAAGTAATTCCATCTTAAAATCGTAAAAACAGAAAAAGGGGGTAATAAAACCAGCCATTTTTTATCGATGATTCTTGTCTTGCAGTTTCGCGAGTGGAATTAAAATAAAATAGCTGCTTGTTAAGCAAGAATTGGTTTTATATTTTTTTTGGGTTTATTAAATTGATATTGTGGGGCTATCACGAATTCGTTGTCTTTTTGTTATCGAAGCAGACATTTTCCGTGACAACGTGAGCGTTAAGTTGAACCAGTTCTGATGCGTTTTTTGTCAATGTAGTAATCCATTTTGGAATGGTATTATCCGTTTTCCTCTTGTCTCTTCGTAATTCCCAGTCTTCGTTTTAGGAAGAAGGAGAACTGTTCCTCCTTTTTCTATAAATTCATAGCATTTGTGTTCTAAAAATATTCTGGGCTCAAAGCCAGACCCAAAGCATGCAACTTTGCTATTCTTCCTACCCCCAATAAAAAGTGTAACGAACTCAATCTTCGTGTATCGCTGCAAAAGTTGTGTTAACACAGCTTCTACTTTTATTGAGAAACCATAATGATTTACTTGTTCCATTTTCTGGTAAAACACAACAGAGAGGAAATTAATATTTATTCAGCCTGAATAAAACTAAACTTGAAATTATCTCAAATTGAATATGCTATTTATGCTGTCATTAAGGTGACAAAATCTTCACGTTCAAGAGCTCTACTAAAATGAGTTTAGAGGCATACATAAATATCTAATAAATCGGAGAGTTTATAGATCTACTTTCTTGGAGAACGCCATCTACAAATAAAACTTTATGACATAAAAGATTTAACCCTTGCGAAAGGGAGACCTGATTCATCACTAAAACGTTTTTTTTTTCGCTCTCTGTCAGATTCTCTCCATTAACGCCATAATTTAGAATTTGCAAGGAAAATATTTGTCTTTTTAGTTAACACACGTTGAAAAAATTAGCTCCCACGTCAGAAGTCAATAAAAAATTAACACATTAATATCTTCTCAGTGAGTTTGGATCGAGACGTTTTTGGAAGCAACACGATTTTATCATCATATTGCCATTAAGTTTCCCAAACGTCAATTTTATTTGTCTAATCTGACATAAGATATGCAAATATTATATCGTATCCATAAGGGTCTTTGTTGGGTTGTTAGTTCGAAATGAAGAATCTTTAATCTCATCTTTGAGTGTAGTGAGATCGCAAGCAAGTTGTGGCGAGCGGTTCGAAAGTAAAAAAGGTATCTTAAAATAACTAGCAGTGAAAGATTCTCTGGGTGCAGAAAAGGCTGATATTTTTGGCTTTAAGTTTTACCGTTAATCATCAATTAAAAATTAGAAATTAAACCGCCATCTCCTTTTTGACAAAAACTCCTTGGGATGGGTGTAAAGTCTCCCCCCTTTGAGTTAGGCTTAAACTTCTCACAGCATTTGTACGCTTGCAACAAGGCATTCCAGAATTGACACTACAAATTAACTTAAATCCGTCTCGATAATTGGAACTCTGTAAGGCATATAACAAGGGGTTGAAGAAAGAGTTTGAAAACAGTAAAACCCGAGAGGTTCTGTGAAGTTCAAACAAAACATCGTAGTTCTCCTCGACAGTTTTTCTGTCAGCCGATACCAAGAAAATGAAATATACGGAGTATGGCAGCGAGCACGCAGCAAAGACGATTGCCAACCAAATTACAAGACGAGCTAATTGTTTCTTCGCTTTCCTTTCTTCATCATTGCATGTCGATTCCGAGCAAATTGTTCTGGTGAAGTACAATCCACGAATGATTTCAAAATAACAGAAGATGAGTATCGAGGAACTCATGAGGCCAAACCCAGCACAGGTGAAGATGATGAAGGGTTTGTGAAGGAAATACTCATCCAAACTCCAGGGGCGCTTGCAAGGATATTTGGTTGAAGAGATGTTGTATGTATTAGCTTGAATATCTGGTATGCACGATAGTAGAGCTAACAGCCACAGAACTGCTATAACATATTTCACAGTTTCTTTAGTCAGCTTTGCAGTGCGAAACGGTTTCACAAGCGCCATATATCTCTCCACGGCGATGGTAGAGACTGTAAGCACGCCTGCGTTTATGGTTATAGGAACAATAGCATTTCCCACAAACAACTTGCAGATCACGTCTCCGGTGATACCCTGTAGGTGAACTTTCGTTATGGCAAAATCGTAAAAACCGGGACAGAGTAACAATGTGATCAGGTCGGCCACAGCCAAATTCATCAGCAGATAGTTTGTAGTTGTGTGCATTGAAGAGTTTTTCCACACAATTGTTATAATGATGGAGTTTCCCACAATACCTGGAAGAACGATCAGCGAGTAAATCACCGCAAAAACGATGTCCGCTGTGGTTAAGGGACCATCAGCTTCAGAGCTAGACAAGCTTGCGTTGATCATTTATCCACGTGGTTGGATCTCTTAATTAGAAAACCACGAAAGCTGTTTTCGAACTCGCGATTCTAAGCTTTTTGGAAAAGCGTCTTCCCTCTCCTGTTTTCAGCTGAAAAAATGATGAAGGAGACCTTATCATTTTACTGAATATTCGGTACTTTAGTGAAAACACTGCTGTTGGCTTGTCAGGCCAAAAGTCGACAGCCTTCAAGTTGTTGTTTACATATACGAGTTGAATGCAGGTTAAAATGTAAATTTCTCGCCGAAAACGAAATGCTAAATGTTACGTTGCAGCCGGATATATTTAAACTAATGATTGATTATCAGTTCGGAATAACCTCACGAAGAAGTTTCCTCATTTTATCTTCGGTCATTAATTGTTTGAAGTCATGAATAACAAATATTGAATTTCGTGCCGATATTGGAGCATATGGGCTATTTGTTTCATGAATTAATGCATACAGACACATTTGAAGAATTCAGTTGCCTCACGTCCAAAATTTTTTGCCAAGAGGCACCATAACATCGCCAGAAATCAAGGACATTTCGAGCCCGCTAACAATTATCAGCGGTATATCGTACTATACTCCGGAACAATAGAATATCAAGAGAATTCAATATGGCGGCGATCACGGCTCGATCTGCAAAGAAGAGTGTTTCGTACCATGACTTATACAATTTGAGCACCGCAGATCTTCTATTTGATGAAAATAAAAAGAAAAGAGGACCTGCAAGTAAATCTTTGGGATTGTTCGAGGCAGAGCGATGACATGATGTCAGAATTTTGATTTGCTTTAATTTAATTTTCGCGCTAAGACTACTAACTTTGCATTCAATGCCTGGCATATTTTTATTCCGAAAAGGACCTAAGAACTAATTCATTCATTTCCCTGCAAGAACATAAACAAATATGGCCGACGATTCGAAGATCAGCGTTGCTCGTGTTTAACTATTTCAGTCATAGTTTTCAACATGGCGTCTCGTCACTTACTCAACATGGAAAATAAGGGATATTCTGGCGAGTTGGGAAGTTTTTGGATGGGAGGAAATGGCAATTTTACAAGATATTCGGACGCTTCGAACTCTGTAGCAGTCAATTCGATCGAGAGCAGTTGACTTTATTGATGCACTTTCCTGTAATAGGCGAGTGTTTGAGATAGAGAACGACGGATTTTTAAGAACTGTATGGCGAGGAATAGGTCAATGATCAATGACAAAAGAACTGGCTCGGGAAGTAAGTGGTTTCTATTTATCGAGTCCCTGTGAGGTTTGATGAATAGCAGAATCAGTACTGAATATGTCTCGATCGAGAGTAGACCGGACCATGAGCTCCTGACTGTTATATTTTAGAAATCTTTACAAATTTCCATACAGTTTCTTATATTATTTGTACGCCATTATGGACGAAATGCGCAAGCGCGACCGCCATCTTGTCCAATATTTCTGCCGATGATATGATCAGAATATCTACAAAAAAAGGTTTCTTTATCATTGAAATGAACAGTTACTCCTCATCACGCGTTCGAGTACGGCGTAGTAACAAAGCTTCTATTATAGCACAAAGGAGAGGTATACAGCTCCCTTGTGCTCGTAATATTTTAAGTAACGGTGTAAATAGTCTTTTGAAAGGCATAAAACAATAATAGTCGATTGCACTGAGTTTCTTCAACTGTATACCCAAAGAGCTCTCGTGACGCCTGATGAGTATTTGCCCTTAAAATTTCGTTTTATTCGTTGAGTAGATTATGACAGCTTACAAAACACGCTGTTTGGATTTTTCATCATTCCTCGCCAAATTTTTTTCTGCAAGGTGATCAATATATGCTTTCCTAGTATTTCTAATTCCTTTTCAGTATAAAGGCTTAAAGAGATTAAGAGATGAAGAAAGGTAGTTGAAATAAATCAGGCCAGATTTTACTCAGAGAAATCATTTGAGAGAGAAAACAACAAGTCAGACAGAAATGATCAGAGAATGAATAATTTGGAGCAAAATTCACGAAAATGAACACCCCTAATTGCCTTTATACCATTGAAATCCC